>NW_017682260.1:0-10208 GCF_001879085.1 Nicotiana attenuata | reverse complement strand
CGTTACGAAGACACATTCTATGGTATATCAAATGTTTCTGACTTCTAGGTATTTTGCCTTTAGGCTCTTTTTCAGTTCCAAAACTATAATGGCCAATTCTATGCCAGTTGCGGTCAAATTCTTAACTTGTTGCATCGTAGGGTCTGACATATGAACTACCATCATCCAACCTGTGGATCTATTTTTGAAGAATAAAAAATATAATTTTTCTGTGAGGTAAAACACATACGGATACGGTACCATACACAAACATATCCTTCAGAGTATACCATCATTCGATAAATCACTACCGCGCCATCCGGCGAGTCTTGGGTCTTAATCTAGACAAGTCACCAGAATTTGGATACACTGAAAATTGGAGATCTGGTAACTGAATAAGTGATAGTGGCATACTCACTAACCATAAACCCGCTAACTAAAAGACTATATAACTGGTAACTGATGTAAACTGATAACCGTAAAACATGATAATTGCTTTTGTACTATCTGATAAGGTTATGCTCTAATTTGTACTACTACACATTGCATCTTTTCAAGTCTCATTTGTTACCAATATGTACTTCCTAAATATACCCCAATGGGCAATCATCCTCTCCAGGACCTTGGGTTTTTCCTGCCCGTCGCTAAGGCATTTGATCCATCTGGAATTCGATAGGAATAGAAGGTTACCTATTTCTCTAAGCCTCATGGCACGATCTAGAGTAGAAATAAATGAGACAATCCTGAATATCTTGGTAGTTAATCATTTAAATGCATGACCGGCACACACATATAAAGGAAACTCCACTGTACATGGCTTGATAGACTCGCTAGGACACTTGAACCTAGTGCTCGAATACCAAGCTTTGTCACGCCCTGAACCTGGTCCTGGACGTATCACGGCACCAGGTGCCAGACTACATGTAACCGAGCGAACCAACTGGCTGACTGGTCAATATGTGATATCATAACATACTGAATGCGGAAGATAAACTAACACATGCTGATATACTAAAAGTCTGAATGATATATACAAGTCTGAAACATATCTGTAACCAACATTGCTCAACATGAAAAGCTTGTGACTCTATCTAACTGTTATCTAGTCTATGAAGCCTCTAATGAAGTACTGAAAACATTGACTATCTGAAAATATTGAAGACTGTAAGATAATTATAATTCCCCGAAAGAACTGGGATCACCAAACAATTGGTACGAGAGTCCTATCGCTCTGAATCGTCAACCTGTACATCAATACATGCATCCTGAGATGCATGTCCCGGGTAAAAGGGATGACAGTACATTTGAATTGCAATGGTATGTAAAGCAACTTAAAGAAAGAACTATGAATGCTGAAACTAACACTAAGCTAATAACTGAGAATTGATAATTGATAACTGAAATGATAACTATTGAAACTAAAACTGAAACTGAAATGATAACTGATAGCTGATTACTTATAACTGATAACTAATAACTGATAACTGGTAACTGATAGCTGATAACTAATAACTGATAACTGATAACTGATAACTGATAAGTGAAATGATAACTGATAATGATAACTGAAATGAACAAAGGAAGTAAGGATATGAATACTCCCTCTTCTAAATGATGAACAATCTGTTTATCTGAATAAACTATGACCTCGAGCCCAATATATATGCGTACAAGATACGGCCTCAGGCCCAAGTATACGCATACATAACTATGGCCTTAGGCCCAAAAATGCCTAGAGCATTAACTACGGCCTCAGGACCAAACATACATAAAGCATAAACTACGGCCTTAGGCCCAAACATGCATAAAGCATAAACTACAGCCTCGGTCCCAAATATAGGTTTTCAACATTTAGGGATTTAAAATCCGAAACTGAGAATCATACTGCAATACATGATACTGAAATACTGAATCATACTGAGTCACATGATACTGGAATACTGAATAGGACTGGACTGAGACATGTATTCTTGAACTGATTATAAACACTGAAACACCAATTGTTTATGACATGCTGAGTAATCTATACTGAGAGTCAGGGGCATCAAACCCAAGTCTATATTGAATATGCGCTAAGCTCAAAAAGTTCAAAATGAAAGTCATGAACGAGTTATGAAGCTAGAGAATAGAAGTTTTACAACTATTCAAGGAACTAGGCTTAACTATATTTCTGAGGAAATTAATAACGTTGTAAAAGAAACGTAGTGTAGGGAGAATCATTAACATTCCCAAACATAGAGAGTTAGCCTCACATACCTTGAGTCNGCATACTAGCCTATAAGATCAAAATGATCACTCGTACACTGAACATAGGCCAACAAGGCCGTACAATCTTTCATGTACACGACATATGTCTACAAGCCTCTAAGAGTACATAATTATCATGAAGGTCGGGACAGGGCCCCGCCATACCAAGCAATACACGTCTAAATCATACTGACCAAACAAGCAACTCCGGAGCAAATGGAGCGTACCAACATCTTCCGCTAAGCTGATAGCCTACTTAGAGGACTCTCGACCTGTCTATCGAGACCTGCGATCATAAAATGCAGCGTCCCCAAGCAAAATGACGTCAGTACAAATGAAATATCGAGTATGTAAGGAATGAAAATCACTAAATAATAGACATGAGAGAAACATGGAGTAAAAGACTCGACATGTAAATCTGAATAACTTTGTGAATTATTTAATATGTATAATGCCATGCATATGCGTATAAATGTCATAACATCATCAAGCCTCTGAGGGCATCCCATCATATCATCTCAGCCACTGTGGGCAAATCATCAACGTGATCACGTGGTGGTGCGTATATAACGTTGTAACCTTTTCCCATATCCCATATACATATATACACATATATACGCGTATATAACGCCATCTGGTCATGGGTCAATGTACATGAATGCAATGCTTGAGAAGTACGTCAATAAAATCTCCCGGAATTGTCATAAGACCATTATGCCTCTGATTAATATCATGAATTAAACTTTATCAAATTACATATTTTCTGAGACCCATGAACAGACGATAGAACAATAAGACATATGGGAATTTAAGAACATAGGCACCTCTAATATTTCTATGAATAGAGTCATTTATGGAAGTTGTGCATTTGCTCGTTTCGTTTGTGTCGTATAGATCATGCCAAAAGGAAAGAAGGGATAGCAACATACCTGGAGTAAGGAAAAATTCGTATGAATTTTCAAATCCCCTCACCTTCGTTCTTGGCTTTGCCTTTCTATATAATTCCCTTACCAAATGAACTTTAGTATTAATTCAAGATAAGTGAGTATCATTCTTGGCTTAGCATTCCGTATGTCTCCATTACCAAATGAAGTTTGGTATTAATTCAAGAGGAGTGAGTATCATTCTTGGCTTTTGCATTCGTATGTCTCCAATACCAAATGGAGTTTGGCATTAATTTAAGAGGAGTGAGTATTATTCTTTTGGGTTCTGTATGTCTCCATTACCAAATGGAGTTTTGTATTAATTCAAGATAAGTGTAGGGATAAGTATTATGACTTCTCTTTCAATGTGTGCAAGGAGTGTCTTTAGAATATTCCATGTGTCCTCTTAATTGATTGTCCAAAGCCAAGTCATTATCAAATCCTCCACTTGTTGCCACGTGGGGGGGGGGGGGGGGTTGTCCCTTTCTCCGATTATCCACAAATCCTTAATTACATAGTTAATCTTCCATTAAACCAATAATTAATCAATTACCCACGTAATTAAGAATTATCTCAAATTACTTAAAATACTACTAATTTTTAATACACCGTATACATCATACTATCATGGTCATATGATACTTTGTATGACACTAGTCCATAATTACCGGGTATCATAGCTCGGACCGTATTTTATCCCAAATTGCCAAACTTCGATGAAACTTATTTTCTTCGATTCGCTTACCCTATCGCCTTCACGAATTTACTTATCACTTGTTTGTAATAGCATAATACTTGTAATCTCAAATAATTTCCTTCCCGGACTTATGTCGATTAACTTACAATGAAACTTTAACGTACGAAAATATGGGGTGTAACATCATTCCCCCCTTTGGAACATTCGTCCTCGAATGTTGACTGATGCGATTATCATTATCATAACCTATAGCTTTTGCAAACACCTGGTACTTTCCTTGCCATTTTGGCAACTATTCTGTGAATAAATCCAAAGGCCAGGGCATTCCCCCCCTTTAGGCCTCTTTCTCACACCATGACTTATGGTCAGAATCCTTCCAATCTCGTAACTGTTGCTACCTTCTATAATGCAGCCTGTACGACTCTGACCTTGTAAGTGTGCCTATGCGATTCTTCTCTCCTTTTTCCTCCAGTTTTTAGCCAACCTTTAGGCCTCACTTTGTAAACATATACAGAGCTTGACGAGATGTCCCGCTGGGCACCTATAGGTATAATGAAGTTCTTCGTTCTGTACTTCGTTGAATTTATGGATATTGCTATATCTTATTTCATAGTCTCGGTTAACCATTCGTAAGACTTTACTGCATCTAGGTAGATCATACTATACCATAACTCTTACTTCGATTTATCGTTACTGAGGTGTGCTACCGAACCCCAGTTTATTCTTGTTGCTTATCCCATATGTATAAGTCTAAGTCCTTTAATGCTTCCTCATTACTATTTATCTTAAGAATGACAGCCTAATCTCATCTCATACTTTGTAATTTTTATCCATCCATTGTTGATCCACCTCAATATTGATCTACAATTTTACCACTGATAACTTGACCTTTTATGTAATACTGCCGCTAGGGCTCACGTCGCATCGAGAAACATTTGAAATGATTAGACTGACCCATCTGGTGGCGATACCATGCTTCCATAACCATATTTCATAGCATCCAATGTGATTCACCTTACGTGCGTATTTTAATCCTGTAAAATTCATGAAATCCCTTCAAATCATCACTCAATCGAAGGCCCAAACGTCATCCTTCATTCTACTATCAGGGCAGCATTACATCTCTTTTAAATGTTATTAGTCTTAGACTCTTTTGAGTTCACTCAGGCTATACTAAGCTTTCTGTAACTTAGGGAAACCATCAGCTCTCTTGTTTTCATGGGCTTAACCCTAAAGACTTATCCATTCTCATCACCTTCTCACTCGCCCTTTCTTATCCTTACTCATGTCTTCATAAACCCGTGTCGCTTTACCATACTTTAGCTTACGACCTACACATATTCATTTATACTACTCTCAACCTTCCTTCAACTTGCTTGCACCACAGATTTTCTTATGTTGTCTTGGAACATCAAGCGAGACATGACATCGTCTCAAACTCTTCTTTACTCTTTTAACTAGACCTCTCGATACCTAGAAACCATATGCCGGAAAATATACCACTAACGAAGCCGCTATCATTCCTGGATATTGAATCCCCGCGCTTTTAGCCTTCTATCCTAAGTATGAACTATTCACAACCTTCTGCATTTGAGTATCTCGTACGTTGTTCACCTTTACCTTACTTACTTCTATCCTAAGTATCAACTATTCACAACCTTCTGCATTTGAGTATCTCGTACGTTGTTCACCTTTACCTTACTTACCTTAAAGTCTCGCATCACATCTTCTATCTCTTTCATGACCTCCCTTCCACACAGGTATAATTCACATCCACAACTTGAATTTCTATTATAATACTTACACCTCTTTATATGATTCGGTGAGAGCTTCATACTGACTTCTTATGAGGCTTGGTACTCTTCTAACTGAATTTATCGTAGAGCCGTTATAAAATATGGCTACTATACTATCTCTCTTGCACCTCTGATATTAAGAGTGATTCTACAATATTCTCAATCACGATGTCCATAATTTCCTGGGTCCAATAATCACACTCCTGATTTACTTAGTTGATGTAACTCTTTAGTTTCCTCTTTCCTCTAATCAATCTTTATGTAGGCTTAAGCTATTTTCCGATCTGTGGCTTATGGTATTAGTTATTACTTTAGCCCTTCATGGACGCTATGGAATATCCATGATTCAATCTTCTAAAAATTCAATCCTTTGTCTATGACCCGAGCTCAACTCTTCCTTCTAACGTATACCAGAACTTTCTACGCTATATGATTATCAACATATATGTTGCATGGATAATACTCCGAAATCTTAAGTGCGTTCATAATGTAATCATCTCTGGATCATTGATGGAATAATTTCTTTCGCTCCTTCTCAGCTTTCTTCAAATGTAAGCTACTACTTTTCCTGGTCTTTCTACCCCCTTGTTGCGTTCATACTTAGCTTATCTTAGTGCCCACACATATTGGAATTCCATACAACTCATATGATCTTGAATATCACTTTTGATTTTACTCCCCGTTCATTAACCACGGTAGGTGCCACCTTCTTATGGAGTGCATACCTTGTGAGACTGTTGTTACATGGCCATTTCCTCTTTAGGTCACTGTGCTTAGGTTGAAGCTTTCTTCCTTATTTCTTCAGCTAGTCTTTCATAGTACTTAGGGAGGACCCTCTGATTCTTGCAAGGCTGCGAGCTTATTACATCGTTTACCCGTCAGAATTTTTGATGTTCTTTCTTACTTGTAATTATCCTTACTTACTTACCTTCATGCCTTTGTGCTCGTAGGGTTGCTTCTGAGCTGATATTTTGACTGTCTTCCCAGTGGCACTCTCTTTTATTCCCGTAACATTCATATGGTACCTTTAACTACCCCGACTCCTATCTGAATATATTTCAAGTATTACAATGGGATTACTGCGAGGCTGAATTCACTATATTAGATTTTACTATGTTTATCTTGCACGATCTATTGATTCGTCTGTAACCTCCTGTCTAGCCATAACTATGTTTTTCTAGAATCAACTGCTAACTACTCGTTGACCCATTCTCATATCAATATTCTGCGTAATCTTTCTTGGGTTATTTCCTTTGTCTTACGTCTCACATTGGCTCCTTATTTATCAATAACATCTCGGGTTGGAACCCTTACTTCCATTCCTTGACTTCGTGCTTACATAATGTTCTGTAATCATAGCATATCTATAGTATTTAGATAAGTCAAATCTCATTCCTTTCTTATTTCTATCGCATTCTTCCTTTACCATTCCATATTTACTAGAATCACTTAATTCTGACTTAATGCCACATCACTCCACATTCCCCCCTTTAGGGGAGTGCTAAGATTTAGTGCTACGATGATCTACATATAGATGTTTTATCTCTTCATCTTTGGCGTCTTTTCACATCATCGATGACCTTTACTTGACTTACGGTAATCCTTCTGGACCAAGGATAACAAATTTCCTTACTCGCGAGGGTGACACTTAGTATAACTGGCACATACAGTCCCTTAAGCTTAACTTTGCTCACATTGTTTGCTTTAGGGAAGCATTTTCCTGAATGACCATTCTCTGAATTTCTCATGAATCTTCTTCTGTTGTCCATTCTATTATCGCCGGAACAAAATATGAAATTCTCGCAATACCCACTATTATCAAATCACTCAGTCCCTAATTCACGTTTAGTTTATCTTTTTCACCAGCCCATACTGATTTCTATTACTCTGGAGTCTAAATTTCCTTATGGTCGCCGCATTGGAGTCACGAGCTTATTTCTCGAAATGAGGATATGACTTTATGGCCTATACTCTTTTGTTGTCTCCAGGCCTGGCACCTTTCATCTTTTCCTTCCCTTGACTATAGACTATGTAATACTGTCATTTTTTTTCTACCGTTGTCATTCATGTATCCCATCCTACTCATAATGCTTCCTTATCTCTCTTCTTATTTCCGTGTTAATATTTCTGTCTATCACTTTCTTTTGAAAGCTTCAACAAGATATTCTTTTGCTTTTAGCTCCCCTTGCTTCATTCATTGGCTCTTCGGGTCGCCTAGTATTCTCGCTCTACTAGCGACGAGAGCCATACTTAAGGTAATATTTATTCCTTCCAGGATCCCAGTGCCTGTCTTCGAACATTCCAGTATTCATATCTAGCTGTACTATTCTATATAGTGCACCATCTAGGTGTCTCACAAGGGATCCATTATCACATTTGCCATATCCCTCGGAAATGTCAACTAACGCAAATAATCCATCCATTATTTTGGGTTACTCTAACCCCAACGGGATCCTGATATCCCGTCCTTCTCTTAAACATAACTGAGATGGGTGTAGCCAATTTTGCATACCTCTGTTACTGTCGAAGGTAACTCATAATGCTTATATCTCTCTTCCTGGATGGTAAATAATGATAATCTTCACTAATTGGGTACCTCATACCCTTCTTCATCTTGCTTCTTTTACTTGTTGAAATTTGTATCTATCTTCTGAATCTCTCATTGCTTTTCACCATAGGGGTGGATAAATATTCTTGCCTTAGGGCTCCTTTTCCAGAAGCTCACACATCTTAGTACACACATGATCTACTTGAGACCTTACATTTACTCATCATAAGCATGATGCAAATTCGAATTCCCCTAACTCAACTCTTCCACAGCCTAATTCAATTCCTTACCAACCATCTTTCTAGATATAGACATCGTCGTATTATGAATAAGATAGAGTTTAGGAAATTGAGTTCGTACAACTAAGCTCTACCACACGATCTAGAGTAAGAAGAAAGAGTGACAGTTCTAAATGCCCTGTACCCTCCTGCTTATAAGTGTGGTGCACAACACACCCATAAACAAGACTCTACTAGACACGTCTTGTAGACTCCCTAGGACAGAACTGCTCTGATACCATTTCTGTCACGACCTAAACCGATGGGCCGTGATGGGCACCCGGTACCTTACCCAACTGAGTATCAATGTAACGTAACTTTCATATCATTCTATCATAGGTAAAAGAACCAAAGTAAAGAATGGGGGAATACAAACTTATACATATGGCATACTGTCCTATAAGATCAAAATGATCGCTCGTACACTGAACATAGGCCGACAAGGCCGTACAATCTTTCACGTACACGACATATGTCTACAAGCCTCTAAGAGTACATAGTTATCATAAAGGTCGGGCGTGCCCCGTGACACCAAACAATACATGACTAAATCATACTGACCAAACAAGCAACTCCGGAGCAAATGGAGCGCACCAACATCTTCCGCTGAGCTGATAGCCTACTTGGAGGACTCTCGACCTGTCTATCGGGACCTGCGAGCATGAAACGTAGCGTCCCCAGGCAAAATGGACGTCAGTACAATTAAAATACCAAGTATGTAAGAAATGAAAATAAATAAATAATAGACATAAGAGAAACATGGAGTAAAAGACTCGACATGTAAGTCTGACTAACTTTGTGAATTATTTAATATGTATAATGCCATGCATATGCGTATACATGTCATAACATCATCAAGCCTCTGAGGCATCCCATCATATCATTTCGGCCACTGTGAGCAAATCATCAACGTATACCAACTGATCAGGTGGTGGTGCGTATATAACGCCGTAACCCTTTCCCATATCCCATATACATATACATACATATATACGCATATATAATGCCATCCGATCATGGTTCAATGTACACGAATGTAATGCATGAGAAGTACGTCAATAAAATCTCTCGAAATTGCCATAAGACCATTATGCCTTTGATTAATATCATGAAGTAAGCTTTATCAATTTTCGTGTTTTCTGAGACCCATGAACAGACGATAGAACAATAAGACATATGGGAATTCAAGAACATAGGCACCTCTAATATTTCTATGAATAGAGTTATTTATGAAACTTGTGCATTTGCTCGTTTCGTTTGTGTCATATAGATCGTGCCAAAAGGAAAGAAGGGATAGCCTTAACATACCTGGAGTAGGGAAAAATCCATATGAATTTCCAAATCCCAACACCTTCTTTCTTGGCTTTGCCTTTATATATACTTCCCTTACCAAATGAATTATGGTATTAATTCAAGATAAGTGAGTATCATTCTTGGCTTAGCATTCCGTATGTCTCCATTACCAAATGAAGTTTGGTATTAATTCAAGAGGAGTGAGTATCATTCTTGGCTTTTGCATCCGTATGTCTCCATTACCAAATGAAGTTTGGTATTAATTTAAGAGGAGTGAGTATCATTCTTGGCTTTTGCGTTCTGTATGTCTCTGTTACCAATTGGAGTTTTGTACTAATTCAAGATAAGTGTAGGGATAAGTATTATGACTTCTCTTTCAATGTGTGCAAGGAGTGTCTTTAGAATATTCCATGTGTCCTCTTAATTGATTGTCCAAAGACAAGTCAT
>NW_017682259.1:9553-10209 GCF_001879085.1 Nicotiana attenuata | reverse complement strand
GGATTTCTGGAGGAGTGCTACCGATTCTCCGCACTATGGGCATATCAAGATCGAGCGGGGTTTCCTTCACTACCTTCCAGCTTGGAGGAGCCGCCTATCAGTGGTGGCGTGCTTATGAGTTAGACAGTCCGGATGACGCAGCTTCCCTGACTTGGGCTCAGTTTTTAGATATGTTCACGAGGGAGTATGTTCCCCAGAGTCTTAGGGATTCTTGGCGCGCGAAGTTTGAGCGTTTGCGCCAGGGTACTATGACTGTCTCAGAGTATGCCGTCCGCTACATTGACTTGGCTAGGAATGCCCCAGCTTTGGTTTCTACAGTCCGCGAGAAGGTTCGCCGGTTAATTGAGGGGCTTATTCCTAGCATCAGATCTAGCATGGCTCGTGAGTTAGAGACGGATGTGTCTTATCAGTAGGCAGTGAGCATTCCTAGGAGGATTGACGGTATGCATGCTAGGGACAGGGAGGAGAGGGAGGCCAAGAGGTCGTCGGGCCATTTTTCTGGTGCCTGTACCCCAGCTGCAGGTCGTCATGGTAGGGGTCATATGGGTCGCCCCGTTCATTCAGCTCTTCCAGCAGCCAGCGATATTCCAGCTCCACCTAGGCCTCAGGAGCCTTATTATGCACCTCCAGTCTCTAGTGCGCCTCCTGCACGGGGT
>NW_017682259.1:3476-6911 GCF_001879085.1 Nicotiana attenuata | reverse complement strand
TGGGCTTCGGGAGTTGATCTAGAGGAGGCCCATAGTTCGCGGTATTCCATTCATCCGGGTGCCGCGAAGATGTATCAGGATTTGAGGCAGCACTACTGGTGGAGGCGGATGAAGAAGGATATTGTTGGGTTTGTAGCTCGGTGCCTTAATTGTCAGCAAGTAAAGTATGAGCATCAGAGACCGGGTGGATTGCTTCAGCAGATAGAGATTCCGGAGTGAAAGTGGGAGCGGATCACCATGGACTTCGTATCTGGGCTCCCACGGACTTTGAAGAAGTTCGATGCCATTTGGGTTATTGTGGATCGGCTGACCAAGTCCGCGCATTTCATCCTTGTGTGTACCACCTATTCCTCAGAGCGGTTGGCGGAGATTTATATCCGTGAGATTGTCCGTCTGCATGGTATTCCAGTTACATTATTTCAGATAGAGGTACTGAGTTCACATCGCGGTTCTGGAGAGTCGTACAGCAGGAGTTGGGTACTCAGGTGGAGTTGAGCACAACATTTCACCCTCAGACGGACGGACAGTCCGAGCGCACTATTCAGATTCTTGAGGATATGCTCCGTGCATGCGTGATTGAGTTTGGAGGTTCTTGGGATCAGTTCTTGCCATTGGCGGAGTTTGCCTACAACAACAGCTATCAGTCTAGCATTCAGATGGCAGCGTACGAGGCCTTATATGGTAGGCGATGTAGATCTCCGGTGGGTTGGTTTGAGCCGGGTGGGCCCGATTATTGGGCACAGATTTGGTTCAGGATGCTTTGGAGAGAGTCAAGGTTATTCAGGATAGACTCCGTACAGCCCAGTCCAAACAGAAGAGTTACGTGGATCGGAAGGTTCGTGATGTTTCCTACATGGTTGGAGAGCGGGTTCTGCTTCGGGTCTCGCCTATGAAAGGCGTTATGAGATTTGGGAGGAAAGGGAAGTTGAGTCCGAGGTTTATTGGCCCTTTTGAGATATTGACGCGAGTTGGGGAGGTTGCCTATGAGCTTGCCTTACCTCCCAGCCTGGCAGGGGTTCATCTGGTATTTCATGTTTCGATGCTCCGGAGGTATCACGGTGATCCGTCGCACGTGTTGGATTTCAGTTCAGTCCAGTTGGAGAAGGATCTATCCTATGTTGAGGAGCCAGTGGCTATATTGGACAGGCAGGTCAAGAAGCTGAGGTCAAAGAACATTGTGTCCGTGAAGGTTCAGTGGCGAGGTCAGCCGGTCGAGGAGCCGACTTGGGAGACCGAGCAGGATATGCGCAGCCAGTACCCTCATCTTTTCACTACTTCAGGTATGTTCTCTATGCTCGTTCTAGGACGAACGAATGTTTAAGTGTGGGAGGATGTAACGACCCGGCCGGTCATTTTTGGAATTTACGCTCCGATTCCCTAGTAACTGCTTTCCCCAAGTTTATTTCTGCTATTTTGATTTGCCGGGATGTTCAGTTTTGAGTTTCGGAGAGTTTTGGGACACATAGTCCCTAAAAGAGAGCTTAAGTGTTGGAAAATGGTCCATAGTCATAACAGTGTGAAGACGGCCTCGGAATGGAAATCCGATGGTTCTGTTAGCTCCTTTAGGTGATTGCGGGGTTAGGAGCGTGTTCAGAATGTGTTTTGGAGGTCCGTAGCTAATTTAGGCTGGAAATGCCGTAAGTTTGAATTTTTGAAGTTTCCGGTCCGATAGTGAGATTTTGATCCGAGGGTTGGAATGTAATTCCGGAAGTTGCTGTAGTTCCGTCATGTCATTTGGTATGTGTGTGCAAAATTTCAGGTTATTCGGACGTGTTTTGATTAGGTTTTTTATCAAAAGCGTATTTTGATGAAGTTTGAAGTTCTTAGGCTTAAATCCTTGATTAATTCGAGTTCCCGACGTTGTTTTAGGTGGTTTAAGGGTTGGTACAAGTTTGAATGATGTTATGGGATATGTCTGTAGGTTTGGTAGAGGTCCCGGGGGCCTCGAGTGTGTTTCGGGTGCTCAACGGAGCATTTTGGAGTTGTGAAAAATTGCAGAATTTCTTCAGCTGTTGCAGACCTGTTTTCTTCATCGCGATCGCATACCGCTTCACACGTTCGCGTAGGCCTTTTTCCTGGAGCCTCTATTTTACTCTTCGCGATCGCGGTCCTATCTTTGCGATCGCGATTCAGTAATTACCTGGACAGTTATAAACAATTCAAAACCGAGGGTTAGCCATTTTTATCAAAACACAAGCTTGGGAGCTCGGATTTGGGTGAAATTTCGAGGGATTTTCGAAAGCAACGACTGGGTAACTACTCTCTTATGCTTAAAACCCACTAATCTAATCATGAATTCCTCCTTAATTTCGGATTTTTGAATGTGAGATGGGTAAAACTTCATAGACCAAGTTATTGAGTATTGAGTGGGTGTTTGAACTCCGATTTGAGAGATTTTTGTATGGTTAGACTCGTGAGAGTACGAGGGTTCTGAAAATGTAAAATTTATCCGATTCCGAGATGCTGGCCTGAGGGGCATTTTGGTCATTTTACCTAATTTTGTGTATTTGCTTTGAATTAAATTGTAGAATCAGCTGCTTGAGATGTTATTTACGACATGTAATTGAATTTAATAGATTTGGGCCATTTGGAGTCGGATACTCGTGGCAAAAGTGTGATTTCGAGTTGATTTTGGAGTGGGTTCGAGGTAAGTGGCTTGCCTAACCTTGTGTGGGGGACCTTCTCCCCTTAGGATATGATACTTGGTAATTGAATGTCTTCTACGTGAGGTGAGGAGCGCGTACTTGAGCTAATTGTTGAAAAATCCGGTTTTACTTTAAGTACTTAAACTGAGTTTCTTCCTTACTTGCTTTATTCTACATGCAAAAATATATCCTGTGTTAGTTTAGAAGAGCATGATTAGTTGAGTTAATTGCCTATTTGCTTAAACTGCCTTAATTGCATTATGTGAAGCATGTTAGGCTAGAATTTACTGTTTACTCATTACGGACTTAGTTTTTATGTTGATGTCCTTGAGCTGTTGTTGTGTGTTTTAAATTGGGACTACGGGACGGCACCCCGGGAGATCCCCTGTGCGTAATTTTGGTCTGGATTAAGGTGCGGGATACCAAGAGATCCCTGACACGTGTATTGAGGATACCAAGAGATCCTCGGGATACCAAGAGATCCCTGGCATATGTATTGAGGATACCAAGAGATCCTCGGGATACCAAAAGATCCCTACAGTGTATATTGAGGATACCAAGAGATCCCGATTATTTATCCTGCTATGAGGGGGTATTTCTTTGTAGTTTCTTTTATCCCTATTTCCGTTATTGCACTATTATTATACTGTGTAGATCTTTATTATCGATTCTCAGTTTTATTGCTTATTGTCATGGCATTCATTATGTATATATATATTTATCTCAGTAGGGCCCTGACCTTCCTCGTCACTACCCAACCGAGGTTAGGCTTGGCACTTACTGAGTACCG
>NW_017682259.1:0-1494 GCF_001879085.1 Nicotiana attenuata | reverse complement strand
TGTGTACAATGTTGTATAATTATATAGTTTTTTTCAGTTTATAAGGATGTATATACATTGTCATTGCATAAAAGGCCTCTATGAAAATTTGACACTTTGTTCTCTTCTTCTTTTTTGTGTACGTGTTGTATGAAAAAGATCTTGTACGCGTTGGAGGGATTTTACAATTCATTTACCAAGTTTTAATTTTTTTGAAATATGTAAAGAGGGAAGTAAAAGAAAACAAATAAGAAAGAAAAAGGAGAAAAGGAAAAGACAAAAATGTGGAATCAGATTAAGGCGTGAAACAAATGGTACAAGGAAAAAGGAATCACAATGAATAAACGGTGGGCAAAGTTTGACTTGTTTTCAGAAAGGTTTGTGGGCTATCGGATGAAAACTGTATTCCTGGGTTAGGCGGGTGGAAAAGGGCTTCCTCTAACTGTATTTTTGTGTAAATTTCCCTATTAAAATAGTCAATGGTTCTTTAACACCTATCTCTGGAACAGGTTCTATCATTTGTACACCTAATATTAAACTATCATCCGTGCTCCATGTACCCCTGAGTTCCCTATTCAATCTTTTATATGTTAGTAGCCATTCACCAAAGCTCTAAACTTGTAAAATCGAGTTATTTCCCGATCATTGTATTTTTCAGGATCTTCAAACAGGGAAAAGAATTGACAGTGATAGATTGCATGATGACTTGTATATATTAGATGAGATTCAAAACTCTAGTCAAGTCTTTTTGGGGAAAGTAAGGATGTCAACCAAGAAATAATACAACGGCATAGACGGTTAGGACACCCATCATTCTTTGTTTTGAAGAAGTTATATCCCGATTTGTTTTCAAGGACTCGATTTGAATCTTTGTTCTGTGATGCATTAGTACGCTCTGTTAGATATCATGTCTATAGGTCTCACCTAGGTAAACCATTAGTTGATTAATTAACTGTGTCAGTTTTGATAAACTACAACCAGACAAGGCTAATTTGGATTCCTCATCTGAGAAATATGTGATAAATCAGCCTGTCCTAACGCTTTAAATTAATTCAGACCTAATCAGTACCTGTGAGTCATGCTAAATAATTTATTGCTTTGAATGAGGAGGCCTATTTGAGCCTTTAACTACTATGTGCTTCCCCTTTTACTGCTTTATGTATTTTGTTTGTCGCACTAGGTTTTTGTCCTTTTAAAACTCTGAAAAGCCAATCTCCCTTCCCTTTAGGATTAGTAGTCCCAAATGCCTCCGGGACCGATAGAATTGAGGCGGGTAATAGCATGCAATAAGTAACGAGACCATTCAACGATTTAATACCTTAACAGGGTGGGTAAGGGTAGACATGGATATGATGACCACGCGATAACACCACGTGTATAAACGATTATCAGGTGTTGCGTGGGGTGATCCATGTTATTTATAAACCTAGGACCCCCCTCCCTCTTTACTTGTTTATTTTCTTTTTTTCAGAATTTTTATAAAAGCTATAAATTTTCAGTTCTTAAAACTCCTTC
>NW_017682258.1:7138-10212 GCF_001879085.1 Nicotiana attenuata | reverse complement strand
ACAGGGTGGGAATCTTGATGGAAGAAGAATCCACCCATGCACCCGGCAAGCTCCCAGAGGTTCTAGAGAGTGACTCTCCCCCAAGACAAGCAGCATCCACTAACGCTATCCCTGTCTCATCTGAAGGAATGATTCCAATCGATCAACTGAAGGAGTTCATTAAAGGAACCATTAAGAACAAATATGAAGTTGCTGCCAAATCCTCCCTTACGTATGCAAAGCCGTACACTTCAACGGTCGATATGTTGAAGATGCCTTCTGGCTATCAACCTCCAAAGTTTCAACGGTTTGATGGTAAAGGTAACCCAAAGCAACATGTGGCTCACTTCGTGGAGACGTGAAACAATGCTGGGACTTATGGAGATTACCTCATCAAGCAATTTGTCCGCTCGCTAAAAGGAAATGCTTTTGACTGGTACACAGACCTCGAGGCTGGATCTATCGATAGTTGGGATCAGCTAGAGCAAGAATTCCTCAATCGCTTTTATAGTACGAGACGTACTGTGAGTATGATAGAACTTACAAATACTCGTCAACGAAAGGGGGAACCAGTTATCGACTTTATCAATCTTTGGAGGAATGCAAGCCTCAACTGCAAAGACAGGCTTAGTGAAGCTTCAGGAATAGAGATGTGCATCCAAGGCATGCATTGGGGATTGCGCTACATCTTGCAAGGTATCAAGCCTGGCACATTTGAAGAACTTGCAACTCGTGCCCGTGACATGGAATTGAGCATGGCCTCCGCTGGAAATGAAAGGCTGCCCATCTATGAACCTCGCAAAGCGAATGACAAGCAAGAAGTCAGGAAGTGGGGCAAGTTCGTACCCAAGTCTGAAAGCAAAGAGGCTATGAATGTCAATACGTCACTTGTGAAGTTCACGACGAAGGAGAGCAAGAAGCAGAGTATGAAATCCATTTCGTTTCAAGATAAGCCAAGTGGGAAGCTGACTCTAAAAGAAATGCAAGAGAAAGAGTACCCATTCCTGGATTCTGATATGCCAGCCATTTTCGAAGAACTCCTCGAGTTAAATCTCATCGAGCTTCCGGAGATGAAGCGACCAAATGAAGCTGGGAAAACAAATGACCCAAATTACTGCAAATACCATCGACTTGTGAGCCACCCTCTGGAGAAGTGCTTTGTCTTCAAGGACAAAGTCATGGAATTGGCTCGCGAAAAGAAGATCGTGCTTGAAGACGAGAAAGCAAGCATGAACCAAGTCTCTATCACCTTCGGCTCATTCAATCTAGATGAGTTATGCAGTTTAAAAGGAATCAAAAATAAAGAATTGCTGGAGAACAACAAAGTCGAAGACGATCAACCTGATGATGATGAAGGTTGGACGTTGGTGACTCATCGTAGGTGCCACAAAAGGAGACCACGAAAAGAATCAGTGGAACAACCAACAAGGAAGATGATGGTAAAAGACCCATAAAAAGGAATCCAGTTAGGCATTTGAAGAAAGCAAAAGTGGAGATGCACCACCCTCAAAAGCCACGAAATCCATTGACCTTGGAGGAGTTTTTACCAAGTTGGTTCCGCACGAAGATTTCCCATGAGGGCATTGATGCCTCTTGTTGCCATGCTGACAAAGGGGAAGAAAATAGTGATGACCTACCATTGGCACCATCTTCGGAAAAGCCCATCGAGTCTACTCCTCAAGAAGTTAATGCTTGTGAGGAAAAGGTCACATTCACAAATGACGATCTTTTGCTAGGTGACACTCCTCATAACCGCCCATTATACCTGGTTGGCTATATGCGCGATGAAAGGGTAAACCGGATTTTGGTTGATAGAGGATCCTCAGTGAACATTTTGCCAATCCATACTGTGAAAGAACTTGGTATTCCTATAACGAACTCTCAAAAAGTTGTGTGATGATCCAAGGATTCAACCAAGGGGGGCAAAGAGCCATAGGCGCGATCAGGCTGGGAATCACTATTGAAGATATGCAATCAAGTGCATGGCTGCATGTGATCGACGTGAAGACTTCATACAATATTTTGCTTGGGAGGCCTTGGATACATGAGAATAAAGTTGTTCCATCTACCTACCATCAATGTTTAAAATACTACGAGGATGAAGTCGAGAAGACGATAGTTGCTGATAATGAGCCATTCACCGAGGCTGAGTCACACTTCGCCGATGCAAAGTTCTACTTGAAGAACCGCATTGTGAAGGAGCTGAAAGCTGATGATGGTATGAAAAGCAAGAATGATGAACCCATAACTAAAAGAGCTGAGGTGACTATTGGTAAAGCCAAAGCTGTTACAAAGGAGGTACCTGCCAACATGAATAAATCTCATAAAGAGGGTATTGTGTCCAATGGAAAGAAAGTAAGTCCCGCGCTCCAATATGTCCCTAAAAGGAAGAAAGACGAGGGTGAACCATATAATACCCAAACCAACATGCCAAAGGAGTTAACTCTCCCGGTCAAACGAATTGAGGCAGTAAAGTCATCCTTAATGCCGCTTGTAGGGTTTGTAGCCCAAAATCATTTGCAGAATGTGGCACTCCCTACAAAGCGAACAGATGAAGGTTTTGACCCTAACGCTTACAAGCTATTTGCAAAAGCTGGATACAATCCCAACGAGCCGTCGAAGTTAGGGAAGCTCCCATCAGAAGCTGCAACGAGGCAACCACGTGAAGGTTTGGGATACAAGCAACCGTCACCAGTGCGCATTTCAATAAGAAGGGCGAGCATCAATTATATCACTGTAGAAGATGAATCAGCCGCTTCTAACAAGCCTTCTGTCTTTGATCGACTTGGAAGATCACCTGCGAGGACCTCCGTGTTTGAAATGTTGGGTCCACTAAAGAAGGGGAACAAGTTCCGGAGAAATTTTCAAAGCATAAGAACACCGCTTCACCCAAAATCCAAGAGATCTCTAAGGATTTCCAAAGTTTGGTTCCTTCTAGAATGAGGCGACAAACAAAACTTGTGGTTTCGTGTAAAGAAGTACTGAAGGTAAAGCCATATACTGTGGTCTATACTAAGGAACGTAGATGAAGACGAAGAAAGTGTGGGTTCTTCGTATCATGTTACTGTACAAGTCGAGAATGGCATTACATCTTC
>NW_017682258.1:3484-3927 GCF_001879085.1 Nicotiana attenuata | reverse complement strand
TACAAGAAGCTTATTCAAGTGGGGCTTACAAGCTGGTTGATGCAGATGGTATGAGAATCGGCCCTATCAACGGCAAGTTTTTGAAGAAGTATTATCCATGAAGTTGCAAGTCATGACGCTCCTCGACGTACGAGCCTAAACTGCAAGTTGCTACACTCCTGGTCCGCAAGAGTATAAACTGTGTACGGCCAAAAAAAAAAGTCCGCTAGGTTGAAAATCTCGAAAGAGGCGGCCTAGGCAAAAGTTAGGACGTAAAAAAAAAAGGTCCGCTAGGTTGAAAATCTCGAAAGAGGCGGCCTAGGCAAAAGTTAGGACGTAAAAAAAGAAAAAGTCCGCTAGGTTAAAAATCTCGAAAGAGGCGGCCTAGGCAAAAGTTAGGACGTAAAAAAAAAAAGTCTGCTAGGTTGAAAACTTCGAAAGAGGCGGCCTAAGCAAAAGTTAGG
>NW_017682257.1:0-10214 GCF_001879085.1 Nicotiana attenuata | reverse complement strand
TATATATATAAAAGCACAAAGGCCCTTAGAGAAATGTCGTTCGCCTTTTTTTATCCTTTAAAAATAAAGTTAATATTGGACAAACTTGTAGTTTAAGTTATTTTCCTAATATTTTGTACTTCAAAGTCAATCAAAATTTTGATTATCAAAATGTTCCTTATTTGAACTAGGTAAAAAATCCTAAATACTATGATATTAATATAAAAAAAGCTTTATTTCCTTGTAGGTGACTTTAATTTCTAGAACACGAAATGTAGTGATGTATTGCTTGTCCCAAGTTTTTGTCTATTTCCTTTCTTACTTTATTATAGCTAATTTAATCATTTCAAACTAAACTAATTAAATTATTAATAAATTTATTCGTTAAAACCTTATGCAACTATAGACAGTAAATATATGAAATTTATCACATACTAATTATCCATTAGTTGGTTTTCTCCATCCTATGTAGTTAAATTTATGTCTCCCATTCCTACTCATGCAAAAATATATAGTTATATGTAGAATTACAAAAGTACATCCATTGAGTTACATATTTCTTTCTTTAATATTAGCTCAAAAACTCTTACTATCATTTTAAAAAAGAAATACGTAATACCTTTTTATAGCTTTTTTCTTAATGTATTGGTGATGGTGATATGGCTATGTAGTATAAAGTAATGAGATAAATATTTTTTAAACTATAGTGTGTTGTAACTTCTGTTAAAAATTATTTATAATATATTATCAATTAATTTTTGGATGTAATTATTTATTACCTTATACAAACTTGATCGTGTAAATAATTAATATATCTGAATTCATGCCTCTGTCTCTCTACAATTACCTTCTACCAATAAAAGTTGAAATACTTCTCAACTTAAAAGTATAAAAACAAAGAAACTACTGCTTTCTCCAATTTAGATTAAATATGAAAGATACAAAAAATTTCTAAAGCTTCAGCTTAATGAGTGTTGTACATTGTCTTCATCTTAATTTCAGTGAAAAATCATGAATGATTTACTACATTTTTATCATAGCAATAAAAATAGGATCAAAAGATATAATTAATTGACATGTACTAAGTACTGAATTTTCAATTCAAAAGAAAGTAAGGAGATCTTTTTACTAAAATAGATTTCAAAAAAGATAGAAATCCCGCTTGCTCAAAGAAAACTTTTTTAGTAGTACTTTTTATTGATTAAATAGAACAAAGATATAAAAAAAAGAGTATCTTCTCTCGGTTGTGTTAGCTATATAAAATCAATATTCATCCTTTTTTGAGAATACACACACACATCAAACTTAGTTTCTCATACCATTTATGAGATATTTTATTTTAAAAAAAATTACTGAGATAGGACACACGCGCAACGCGTGTAACCAAATAATAGTACTATATTAAAAGCACAAGGCCCTTAGCGAAATATCGTTCGCCTTTTTTATCCTTTTAAATTAAAGTTTTTATTGGATAAAATTGTAATTTAAATTTTCCTTATATTTATATATTAGATAGCTAAAATTTTGGTTATTAAACTTTCCTTCTCTGAACTAGAAAACCCTAATATTTAAGATTACTAATCCCACATGCACGTCTAATTAACTCAAATTCCTTCTCTTATGGAGTATGACGAGGTAATATGGGAATCTAATTGCTTTGCATAAAGGAGATGGTATCTTCTTTCTCTTTAATTCGCTTTTATCTTTTTAATCCATGTTATATTTTTATTACTTTGATGCATAATTTATGTTCAATTTTTTATGAATCTTATTTTATATAGCATCTTATTTTTTTCAATACTTTTTTCATATTCTCAAAT
This sequence comes from Nicotiana attenuata, assembly GCF_001879085.1. Classification (NCBI taxonomy): domain Eukaryota; kingdom Viridiplantae; phylum Streptophyta; class Magnoliopsida; order Solanales; family Solanaceae; genus Nicotiana; species Nicotiana attenuata. Next base: position 8,415 of record NW_017682257.1, on the reverse strand, counting down.
TCATTATATCTTTGTTACTTTATTTCTATTTATGATGTTTTCACACATCAGGATTAATGTTATTTCTTTTTTCACACGTAATTAATCATACATAATAAGTCGGAGAGGGATGAGACTTGACAAAACTATTGTGAAATCCAAATCAGATTCACATTATATGAATAGTAAAAAATTTTAATTTGATTTTTTTCCCAATAAAGTTTCTCACTTGATTTGGTGTATATGTGAATCTCTTACTGCAATGTTACTTGATTTTACTCGAAATTCTGATTAAATCGGATGTATACATATTTAACAAAATATTATACAATTAAATTGAGTTAATACAAATGCAATCTTTTGTTTTATGTGTAAATTTGACAGTGGACGACTATGAACTATGAAACTTTTGTTGATTTTATAGCTGTGGCAACTTTAGTTTAAAATTAACTAAAATTTGGGCTATTAAATCTTTCTTTATTTAAATGTGTAGGAGTCCTATTATGTACCTTTAACTTTTGAAAACTTTATTCTTTCCTTATATTCATCAATACGTTTATATTTAGTCTTATACAATGAAGTTAATTGCTTTTTATGCAAGTCAAGGTCTACTATTCATACTCATCAAGGTCTACTATTCATACTCATCATTATATAAAGAAAACCTGTTTATGAGGGACTTATTATTTCAATGTTTGATGGAGTTGTTCACATTCTAACAGGTGAAGTGAAACTAATTTGCTAGAAATTAGTTCATATTACGATCCATGCGATATTCATTATTTGGGACCTCGGAATCACTTTTTTCAAACAGATTAAGTCATTAATTTTGCATATTGTACTATATATATATAGTACATAGTTTTGTTTGATTTAGTTACTTTGTTAATTTTCTGGAGCAAGACAAAATCTTAGACAACATAAAAGCAGAAGTGGTGCATGTGCTATTATATACAAACTCTTCATCAATGTCCTATTTCCGTAGGGAACATCCTTCATCACATTTGAAAAATATTTAAAGACCATCGTAGTTAATTTCTAAAAGAACTCCACTTTAGCCACAAATACGAGTAATGTAACATTTGGTAGCTTAAATCGATTAAAACTTTAATTACCTTATATTTTGAACAATATAATAAATATAATTACTTTCATGTTATAGTTGAACATTTACACGTGAGATGAGCTAATATTAAGACCTGAATCAGCAAAATATTAATTGGTTCCTTTAATGTTTAGAATAAATAATTAAGTTTTTAAATTAATTCATTATTAGCAAAAAACCAATTTAATGATATTTTAAATTCATCAAATTAAAAATTATTGTCAAATTGACAAAATTCTTAAACTACATAAATTCATTTCCATAAGTGTAATATTGACGGTAAAAGAAATTAGACAAAAGAGCGAGACTTGAAGCAACACTATTAGTCATTTTAAACTTTGCTTTGTCACTATATATTTCTGAGTCACCAAAAGACCAAAAATTTAATATTTCAATTTGTGTTATTTGATAAATCTACGAGGAATCATGATAAATTTTTTTTGTGTCACTTTTTGCTTTGTCATAAAAATAACTATAAGTATATAAATTTTATAAGGTATTGTCACGACCCGGACTTCCCACCCTCGGGAGTCGTGATAGCGCCTACTAGTGAAAGCTAGGCAAGCCAGTTATTCCAGTTATTTAACCATTTTCATTTTTAAATCCCTTAACAATTCCAAAACAACATAATAAAAACAGCGAAAATAATAATAACAAAGAACAGTGTTGTAGACGAAATATGATAATTTAGATTAATACAAACTGCGGAAGTCTAAGTACAACTCTACCCAGAACACCCAATTTCCCCCATGAAAACCCTTGATTTTGAGTTGAAATCATGTAAAAAGATGTCAAAGATTAAAGAAAACGAGTTAGAAATGACTTACAATCGATTAAGAAGAGTAGTTGTCTTTGAAAAATCGCCCAAAGGTGTTTAGGTTTTGAAAAGGTTGTAAAAATGGTTGAAAATGCGTCTGAAATTCATTTTAGCAGGTCTTTGATCTCGCAATTATGACCAGGGTTCGCAATTATGACCAGGGTTCGCAATTGCGAACCCTTAAGAAACCTGCTTTCTTCGCATTTGCGATCAGGGGTTCGAATTTGCGAACCCTGATGATTCCTGTTCACTTCGCATTTGCGAAGCTGCTGTCGCATTTGCGACATCACAATTGCGATAAATACGTCGCATTTACGACCAAGGCAGCCCAGGTCATCTTCGCATTTGCAACACAAATTTCGCATTTGCAAGCTCGCTTTTGCGAGCCAGACTTCGCAATTGCGAAGCCTACAGACCTGCAACACAAAAACAATTTCCTAAGTTCATATTTCACTCCGTGGCCTATCCAAAACTCACCCGAGCCCTCAGGGCTCCAAACCAAACATGCACGCAAGTCCAAAAACATCATACGGACTTGATCGTGCGATCAAATCATCAAAATAACATCAATAACTATGAATTTAGCATTAAAATCAAAGAAAAATCTCATGAACTCTTAAGTTCAAATTTTTAACAACCGAAGGTCCAATTCACGTCATATCAAGTTCGTTTCTTACCAAATTTTACAGGCTCAACTTAAATACCATATAAGACCTGTACCGGGCTCCGAAACCAAAATACGGGCCTGATACCATCAAATTCAATTACATTCCAATTTTCCAAAAACTTTACAATTTCAGTTAAACAATTTTCTTCAAAAATTCATTTCTCGGGCTTGGGACCTCGGAATTCGATTCCGGGCATACGCCCAAGTCCCATATTTTCCTACGAACCCTCCGGGACCGTCAAATTACGGGTCCGGGTCTTATTTGCCTAAAATGTTGACCGAAGTCAACCTAAATTTATTTTAAAGGCAAAATTCATCATTTTTCATAGATTTTCACATAATGGCTTTCTGGATACACGTCCGAATTGCTCATGCAAATCGAGGTGAGACAAAAAGGAGGTTTTAAGGCCTCGGAACATAGAATTTATTTTCAAAACAAGTAATGACCTTTTGGGTCATCACATTCTCCACCTCTAAAACAATCGTTCGTCCTCGAACGGACATAAGAAGGAAGTACCTGAGCCGGAGAAAAGATGGGGATAACGGCTCCGCATATCGGACACGGACTCCCAGGTCGATGCCTCAACAGGCTGACCTCTCCACTGAACATGAACAGAAGGGAAACTCTTCGATCTCACTTACGAACCTGCCGGTCTAGAATAGCTACCGGCTCCTCTTCATAGGACAAGTCCTTGTCCAACTGGACAGTGCTGAAGTCTAACACGTGGGATGGATCGCCGTGATACTTCCGAAGCATGGACACATGAAACACTGGATGCACAGCTGATAAACTCGGCGGCAACGCAAGTCTATATGCCACCTCTCCCACTCGATCAAGAATCTCAAACGGGCCAATGAACCTAGGGCTAAGCTTGCCCCTCTTCCCAAATCTCATCACGCCCTTCATAGGCGACACCCGAAGCAACACCCGCTCGCGCGACCATGAATGCCACATCTCGAACCTTACGATCGACATAACTCTTTTACCTGGACTGAGCTGTACGAAGCCTATCCTGAATAATCCTGACCTTGTCCAAGGCATCCTGTACTAAATCCGTACCCAACAACCGAGCCTCTCCCGGCTCAAACCACCCAACCGGCGACCGACACCGCCTACCATATAAAGCATCATAAGGAGCCATCTGAATGCTTAACTGGTAACTGTTGTTGTAGGCAAACTCTTCTAAAGGCAAAAACTGATCCCACGAGCCTCCAAAGTCAATGACACAAGCTCGGAGCATATCCTCCAAAATCTGAATAGTGCGCTCGGACTGCCCGTCCGTCTGAGGATGAAATGTTGTGCTCAACTCGACCCATGTGCCCAACTCACGTTGAACTGCCGTCCAAAAATGCGAGGTAAACTGCGTACCTCGATCAGAAATGATGGACACGGGCACACCATGAAGACGAACAATCTCCCGGATATAGATCTCAGCTAACCTCTCAGAAGAATAGGAGACTGCCACATGAATGAAATGCGCTGACTTGGTCAGCCTATCAACAATAACCCACACTACATCAAACTTCCTCTGAGTCCGTGGGAGTCCAACAACGAAGTCCATAGTGATACGCTCCCACTTCCACTCGGGAAGCTCAATCCTCCAAAACAAACCACCAGGTCTCTGATGCTCGTACTTTACCTGCTGACAATTCAAACACCGAGCCACATACGCAACAATATCCTTCTTCATCCTCCTCCACTAATAATGATTGCCGCAAATCCTGATACATCTTAGTGGAGCACGGATGAATAGAGTACCGGGAACTATGGGCCTCCTCTAGAATCAACTCTCGAAGTCCATCCACATTAGGCACACAAATACGACCCTGCATCCTCAAAACTCCATCATCCCCAATTGTGACCTGCTTGGCACCATCGTGCTGCACCGTGTCCTTTAGGACACACAAATGGGGATCATCATACTGCCGATCTCGAATACGCTCCAATAATGAAGAACGAGCGACTGTGTAAGCTAACACACGGCTGGGCTCAGAGACATCCAACCTCACGAACTGATTTGCCAAAGCCTGAACATCCAAAGCAAGCGGTCTCTCACCGACCGGAATATACGCAAGACTGCCCATACTGGCTGACTTTCTACTCAAAGCATCGACCACCACATTGGCCTTCCCCGGATGGTATAAGATGGTGATATCATATTCCTTTAGTAGCTCCAACCACCTTCTCAGTCTCAAATTTAGCTCCTTCTGCTTGAACAGGTATTGCAAACCCTTGTGATCCGTGAACACCTCGCATGACACGCCATACAAATAATGCCTCCAAATCTTCAACGCGTGAACATTGACTGCTAACTCCAAATCATGAACCGGATAGTTCTTCTCATGAATCTTCAACTGACGCGAAGCATAAGCAATGACCTTGACATCCTGCATCAACACCGCACCAAGTCCAATACGAGATGCATCACAATAAACTGTATATGACCTTGAACTTGTGGGCAAAACCAACACTGGCATTGTAGTTAAAGCTGTCTTGAGCTTCTGAAAGCTTGCCTCACACTCGTCCGACCACCTGAAATAGGCACCCTTCTGGGTTAACCTGATCATCGGGGCTGAAATAGATGAAAACCCCTCCATAAATCGATGGTAATAGCCTGCTAAACCAAAAAAACTCCGGATCTTTGTAGCTGATGCGGGTCTAGGCCAGTTCTTGATTGCCTCTATCTTTTTCGGATCTACCTGAATACCCTCTGCTGATACAACATGACCCAAGAATGCAACTGATCCCAACCAAAACTCGCACTTCGAAAACTTAGCATACAACTGACTATCTCTCAAAGTCTGAAGAACCACTCTCAGATGCTGCTCATGCTCCTCCTGGCTGCGGGAATAGATCAAAATATCATCAATGAAGACTATCACGAACGAGTCCAAGTAAGGCTTGAACACTCAGTTCATCAAATCCATAAAAGTCGCTGGGGCATTTGTCAACCCAAATGACATCACCAAGAACTCATAATGCCCGTACCGGGTGCGGAAAGCTGTATTAGGGACATCGGATGCCCTAATCCTCAATTGATGGTAGCCAGATCTCAAGTCAATCTTCGAAAATACCTTGGCACCCTGAAGCTGATCAAACAAATCATCAGTCCTTGGCAATGGATACTTATTCTTGATTGTAACCTTGTTCAACTACCGGTAATCTATACACATTCTCATCGATCCGTCCTTCTTCTTAACAAACAACACCGGCGCACCCCAAGGCGAGACACTAGGTATAATAAAGCCCTTATCAAGCAAGTCTTACAACTGCTCCTTCAGTTCTTTCAACTCAGGCGGGGCCATACGATACGGCGGAATAGAAATGGGCTGAGTGCCCAGAGCCAAATCAATGCAGAAGTCAATATCCCTGTCGGGTGGCATACCCGGCAGGTTTGAAGGGAAAACATCACGAAACTCACGAACAACAGACACAGAATCCATAAAAGGAACCTCAGCACTAGAATCACGAACATATGCCAAATAGGCCAAACACCCTTTCTCGACCATACGTCGAGCCTTCATATACGAGATAACACTACGGGTAGACCGACCAGGAGTCCCTCTCCACTCTAAATGAGGCAACCCCAGCAAGGCTAAGGTCACAGTCTTGGCATGACAGTCCAAGATAGCATGGTAAGGTGATAGCCAGTCCATCCCCAATATGACATCAAAATCAATCATGTCCAAAAGTAATAAGTCTACTCGGGTCTCAAGACCCCCAATCACCACTATACAAGAATGATGGACACAATCTACCACAATAGAATCACCCACCGGTGTAGACACATATATAGGAGCACTCAAAGAATTACTAGGCATGACCAGATACGGTGCAAAATAAGATGACACATAGGAGTATGTAGACCCTGGATCAATTAGAACTAAAGCATCTCTACTACAAACCAGAACAGTACCTGTGATAACTGCATCAGAAGCCTCAGCCTCAGGCCTGGTTGGAAAAGCATAACATCGGGGCTGGGCTCTACCACTCTGAACTACATCCTTGGGACGACCTCCTGCTGGCTGGCCTCCACCTCTAGCGGCCTAAGCTCCACCTCTAATACCTCTACCTCCACCTCTAGCACCCCTACCTCCACCTCTAGCTGGCTGAGCGGGCGGTGGAACACTCGGTGCCTGAACCATGGCACGGGAACCCTGGTGCTGAGAACTGCTCGGTGCTCGAGGACAAAAATCTAGCAATATGCCTCGTGTCTCCACAAGTAAAACAAGCCCTCGGCTGCTAGGGCTGACGACCCTGAAAACTCTGAAGCGGAGGTGCATTGATAGGAGCTGGCGATGCACTATAGGACTGCTGATCAGAATACTGCATGTGAGAACCACGGCCACCTGGGGCATTGTGAGAAGCCTGAAGTGCTGAATGAAACGGCCTGGGAGGATGGCCCCTACCAAAACAATCCCTGCCTCCAGACGAGGCACCACTGAACCTACCAGAATGACGAGGTCTCTTGTCTGACCCCTGACCACCCCCCTGTGATAGAACCATCTCAACTCTCCTGGCCATATTGGCCGCCTCCTGAAAAGAAATCTCACTCGCCGTCTCCTTAGCCATCTGCAATCGAATAGGCTGAATGAGCCCCTCAATGAACCTCTTCACTCTCTCTCCCTCTCAGTGGGAAGTATAAGAAGAGCATGACGGGCCAAGTCAATAAATCTGGTCTCGTACTGAGTAACAGTCATAGAACCCTGATGGAGACGCTCAAACTGCCTCCGATAGTTCTCCCTCTGAGTGATAGGAAGAAACTTCTCCAGAAATAGCTGAGAAAACTGATCCCAAGTCAAAGCTGGTGACCCAACTGGTCTAGCCAAACAATAATCTCTCCACCAAGTCTTGGCGGATTCAGATAAGCGAAAAGCAGCAAAGTCGCCCCCACTGGTCTCCACTATCCCCATGTTCCTAAGAACCTCATAACAGCTATATAAATAATCTTGGGGATCCTCAGAAGATGTACCGCCATAAGTAGTAGTGAAAAGCTTGGTAAAACCTATCCAACCTCCACAAAGCCTCCGAAGATGTAGTTGATCCATCACCGGTCTGTGCTGCTGCTCGGCTGAAGAAGCGGTACGTGACCTCGCCATCCGCAAAAGAACAAGAGTAAATGGTTCAATTTAGCATTAAGAGAACAAAAGCGCACGATAGGAAGGAATATATGTGAAGTTGTTCCTAACTCTGTAGCCCCTGGGATAAATACAGACGTCTCCGTACCGATCCCTCAGACTCTACTAAGCTTGTCCGTGAATTGTGAGACCTAAGTAACCTAGAGCTCTGATACCAACTTGTCACGATCCGAATTTCCTACCCTCAGGAGTCGTGATGGCGCCTACTAGTGAAAGCTAGGCAAGCCAGTTATTCCAGTTATTTAACCATTTTCATTTTTAAATCCCTTAACAATTCCAAAACAACATAATAAAAACAGCAGAAATAATAATAACAAAGAACAGTGCGGCAGACGAAATATGATAATTTAGATTAATACAAAATGCGGAAGTCTAAGTACAACTCTATCCAAAATTGGTGTCACAATCTTACAGACTGTCTAAGAATACTACAAATAAGGCCTGAATAGAATTTCACGAATCTGTGTCGGAATAAGTAAAAATAGAAAGAAAATGATAGAAGGGGACGCCAAGGCCTGCGGACGCCTGCAGGACTACCTCGGGTCGCCTGACGGCCTGGAAGCAGCAACCTCACTGTGGTCCAAAAGCTGCAACACTAGGATCTGCACACAGTGCAGAGTGTAGTATCAGCACAACCGACCCCATGTGCTGGTAAGTGCCTAGCCTAACCTCGGCGAAGTAGTGACGAGGCTAGGACCAGACTACCAA
>NW_017682256.1:9441-10215 GCF_001879085.1 Nicotiana attenuata | reverse complement strand
CAGCACAACCGACCCCATGTGCTGGTAAGTGCCTGGCCTAACCCCGGCAAAGTAGTGACGAGGCTAGACAGGACTACCAAGTCAACCTGTGCAGTATATATATATATATATATATATATATATATATATATATATATATATATATATATGGTGATATTATTCCTTACGAACAAATTACCTATGGTCAACTCACCAGTCTCATTCAACATGTCGCGCTCAAAATCTGTCATAAGATATTGAGACAATTAGCCAAAGATAGAGCACAGACTCGTCGAGATCTAGGTAGTTTCTATGAACAATTTGGTTATATTATTGATATAATATTAGATTAATTAGCATTTTATTTGAATTTTATATTTATTAATTTTCAAATAACGAAAAAATTTTATACATTCAAATGTTAAAAAATAAACAGTCTTAATCATTTAGTATTCAAATCTTAATACACATCTTAATTTTAAAATGTGCATTTAGATTCAGATGTCTTAATCTTAATGCACATCTTGATATTTAGATGTGTATCCAGATTCAGACGTCTTAATCTTAAAAAAGAAAAATGAGGCCAGTTAACTTAAAAGTTCTATGTTTTCTTTTTGGTCCTCCAATTAAAGGGATTAACTTATCTGGCATCTATTGTGTGTCACTGCTTTATTCGTTTTCTCACAATTCTTTCAACAGTTTTCCTCTTGTCATTCTGTTTAATTTATTTATTCCACAACTAAATTATCAGGAGTCACGGGGGTTAAGGTTAGACAGAGATGAACATTGTCTACC
>NW_017682256.1:7156-9069 GCF_001879085.1 Nicotiana attenuata | reverse complement strand
GTTAGACAGAGATAGAACTATTGTACCCTACCCCCCCCCCCAACCCCCCATACCCCCCTCCAAAAAAAAAAGCTACGTAAACGAAGCAACTAAAAGAAGAATCTAAAAATATAAGAGGACTATGTAAAGTATCGGATAGAAAATATTTACTCGTACAATTGTTTATACTAATTAACTAAAAGATTTATATAAGGTTACTACTTACAAATTAAGGTGGAACTATATATCATTTAAACATGATTACATGATACGAATTTGAATAAACGATATATGTAATCATTAATTTAATATAAATAAATTTTTCCTCATAATAGAGTCACGGGAGGCCGAGGTTGCCTAGGAGTTGGGGTGCTTGATTGTCGTTGGAAGCTAGGCGTCGGGCAACAAATGGCTCTAAATTTTCTATTCATTTATTAAAGTGAAAACGATTAACTAGAACAAGTCTGTAGCCAACAACAAGAACAAAACATATTTTTTTGTTTGTTGCTTTGTAGCTTTTTCCCTTTGGCTATGGATTTGGTTCATCAGAACGTGAAAGTAAGAGCTCAGAGTTTTCAACTTTTATCAATGGACTATAAAAAAATATCAACTTTTTGACCCGTTGAGGCAAAGCGGCATGACAAAATGTTGGAACTTTAGTCATGCTACTGTTGTTATGAAAGAAAGAGAAATATTAAAAACATATGATATACATATAGATGTTAAATAATGTCAAAAGAGCAAACTTCAGAGTGGATGCAAATTGTTTGACCACTACTAGAATTCCGGAAAAAAGCGACCAATCTTTAGCGACCAAAGTTGGTGTATGGCAAAAAGCGACCAACGTTGGTCGCTAAACAAGCGAAAATAATAAAATAAATAGTTGAAACACATTAGCGACCAAGGTTGGTCGCTACTTGGTCGCTAAATTAGTCAAACTGTTGACTGGACTGGTCAGACTTGCTTGGTCAAAGGTTTGCTGAGATTAGCGACCAATGTTGGTCGCTAAAGCGGGACCCACCTACAAAATTTTAATAATTATATTATTATTTTCAAAAAATTATAAAATATAAATATATATATTTTAAAATTAGCGACCAATTTTGGTCGCTAACTAAAGGGTAGGCAGATAGCGACCATTATTGGTCGCCAAAATTGGGACCCAGTTATAAAATTTTAATATTTATATTATTAATTTAAATATTATATAAAATATAAATAAATCTGATTTAAATTTAGCGACCAACTTTGGTTGCTAAATTAAATTCATGTATAATTAGCGACCAAAGTTGGTCTCTATTCAGGTCAATAATGGTCAAAATTGAAAATTACTTTTGTATTTACTATCTAAATAATATAAGGGATGAATAGTACTACGAAGCGTGCGTGTGTGTCTATATATATATATATATATATATATATATATATATATATATATACGCACACACACACACTTACGCTATACTATGCACTAAGTATAAGTGTATTAGGTAATGTTATATCGAATATAGCTTATATATATCTATAATATATATACTTACGCTATACTATGCACTAAGTATAAGTGTATTAGCTAATATTATATCGAATATAGTTCATATATATATATAATATATATATACTTACGCTATACTATGCACTAAGTATAAGTGTATTAGCTAATATTATATCGAATATAGCTTATATATATAATATATATACTTACGCTATACTATGCAGTAAGTATAAGTGTATTAGGTAATGTTATATCGAATATAGCTTATATATATATAATATATATATATATATAAACACTTACGCTATACTATGCACTAAGTATAAGTGTATTAGGTAATGTTATATCGAATATAGCTTATATATATCTATAATATATATACTTACGCTATACTATGCACTAAGTATAAGTGTATTAGCTAATATTATATCGAATATAG
>NW_017682256.1:0-5011 GCF_001879085.1 Nicotiana attenuata | reverse complement strand
CGCGTAACTCTTCTGTCTGGACTGAGCTGTGCGAAGCCTCTCCTGAATCAACTTCACCTTATCCAAGGCATCCTGTACCAAGTCTGTACCATACAACTTAGCCTCACCGGGCTCGAACCATCCGATAGGAGAACGACAACGGCGACCATATAGAGCCTCGTATGGAGCCATCTCAATGCTGGACTTATAGCTGTTTTTATATGCAAACTCCGCCAAGGGCAAGAACTGGTCCCACTGCCCGCCAAAGTCAATCACACATGCTCTAAGCATATCCTCTAAAATCTGTATTGTCCGCTCCGACTGCCCGTCGGTCTGAGGATGGAATGCTGTGCTAAGCTCTACTCGGGTCCCCAACTCACTCTGTATGGCTCTCCAGAAATGAGAAGTGAACTGAGGACCTCTGTTGGATATAAGGGAAACAGGCACACCGTGCAATCGGACTATCTCCTGAATATAAATTTGAGCATACCTCTCTGCTGTATAAGTAGTAGCCACTGGAATGAAGTGGGCCGACTTGGTCAACCTATCAATGATGACCCATACTGAATCAAACTTCCGCAAGGTCCGCGGCAACCCAACTACGAAATCCATGGTAATGCGCTCCCACTTCCACTTTGGTATAGGCATCTGCTGAAGTAGGCCACCCGGTCTCTGATGTTCATACTTGACCTGCTGGCAATTCAAACACCTAGCCATATACTCCACTATGTCTTTCTTAATCCTCCGCCACCAGTAATGCTGCCTCAAGTCACAATACATCTTCGTAGCCCCCGGGTGGATGGAACATCGCGAACTGTTGCCTCCTCTAGTATCCTCTCCCTCAGACCATCGACATTAGGAACACATAGACGACCCTGAAGCCGCAAAACACCATCCTCGCCAATAGAAACTTCCTTGGCACCTCCCTGAAGCACCGTCGCTCTGAGAACTGCCAAATATGGATCATCGAACTGTCGGGCCTTTATCTCCCCCAGTAATGAAAACTGAGCGACCATACACGCAAGAACCCATCTGGGCTCCGAAATGTCCAACCTCACTAGTCGGTTAGCCAAGGACTGAATGTCCAAAGCTAGTGGCCTCTCCCCGACTGGAATGAATGCCAAGCTACCCATACTCTCAGCCTTTCTGCTTAAGGCATCCGTGACCACATTTGCCTTGCCCGGATGATAAAGAATGGTGATGTCATAATCCTTCAGTAACTCCAGCCACCTGCGCTGCCTCAAATTAAGATCCCTCTGCTTGAACAAATGCTGCAAGCTGCGATGATCAGTATAAACCTCACATGAAGCCCCGTATGGGTAGTGCCTCCATATCTTAAGAGCATGAACAATCGCCGCCAACTCCAGATCGTGCACAGGATAATTTTTCTCATGAATCTTCAGCTAACGGGAGGCATATGCAATAACTCGCCCCTCCTGCATCAATACACAACCCAAGCCACCGCGCGAAGTGTCACAATACACTGTATACATCCCTGAATCGGAAGGCAACACAAGGACTGGTGCTGTAGTCAAGGCTGTCTTAAGCTTCTAGAAGCTCGCCTCGCAATCATCGGACCAATGGAAAGGAGCACCCTTCTGGGTCAACCTAGTCAGAGGTGATGCAATAGATGAAAAGCCCTGCACGAACCGCCTGTAATACCTGCTAACCCCAGGAAACTCCTGATCTCGATCACTGAGGTGGGGCGTGGCCAACTCTGAACTGCCTCAATCTTCTTAGGGTCTACCTTAATACCCTCTCCCGACACAATATGTCCCAAGAATACCACAGACTCTAGCCAAAACTCACACTTGGAAAACTTGGCATATAGCTTCCTCTCTCGCAAGGTCTGAAGCACTACTCTCAGATGCTGCTCGTGCTCCCCCAGGCTACGTGAGTATATCAAGATGTCATCAATGAAGACGATGATGAAGGAATAAATATAAGGCCTGAACACCATGTTCATCAAATCCATAAATGCTGCTAGGGCATTAGTCAAGCCAAAGGACATCACCGGAAACTCATAATGGCCATATCTAGTCCGGAATGCAGTCTTTGGAACATCCGAGTCCCGAATCTTCAGCTGATGGTACCCTGACCTCAAGTCTATCTTAGAGAACACCCTCGCACCCTGCAATTGGTCGAACAAATCATCGATACGAGGCAACAGATACTTGTTCTTGATGGTGACTTTGTGCAACTGGCGGTAGTCAATGCACATCCGTATAGTCCCATCCTTCTTCTTCACAAATAACACTGGTGCACCCCAAGGCGATACACTGGGTGCAATAAACCCCTTTGCTAACAACTCCTCAAGCTGCTCCTTCAGCTCCTTCAACTCCTTATGAGCCATGCGGTACGGTGGAATAGATATAGGCAGGGTTCCTGGAACCAAGTCGATACAGAAATCGATATCATGATCCGGTGACATGCCAGGAAGATCAGAAGGAAACACATCGGCAAACTCTCGGACTACGAGAACTAAATCAATCGCCGGAGACTCTGCGGTGGTGTCTCGAACATAAGCTAGATAGGCCAAACACCCCTTCTCGACCATACGCCGGGCCTTCAAGAAAGAAATAACCCTACTGGGGCTATCAACTGTGGAGCCCTTCCACTCCAACCTCGGCAAACCTGGCATCACTAGTGAAATAGTCTTGGCATGGCAATCTAGGACGGTGTGATATGGAGACAACCAATCCATGCCCAGGATGACCTTAAAATCGATCATATCCAGCAACAGGAGATCTGCTCTAGTCTCGAAATTACAGAATGTAACCATACAGGACCGGTAGACCCGGTCTACAACCACGGAATCGCCCACAAGGGTGGACACATGAACAGGAGTGCCCAAAGGTGTAGGAGGAATAACCAAGAATCGAGCAAATAGTGATGATACATAAGAATAGGTGGACCCTGGATCAAATAATACCAAAGCATCTCTACCGCAGACGGGAATAATACCTGTGATGACGGCATCTGAGGACAATGCATCTGGCCTAGGTGGAAGAGCATAAAATCTGGCTGGAGCGCCGGCTGGCTAGCCTCCGCCTGACTGAGCAGTAGCTGGCTGACCTCTCCCTGTCTGACCTCCACCTCTAGGTCGGTCCCGACTAGCCTAACCTGCACCTCTAGGTGACTGGACAGCTGGTGCTGAAATCATGGGTTGCTGACCCTGCTGTACTACCTTGCCCCGAAGCCTGGAGTAGGTCCTCTTCAGATGACCCGGATCTCCACACTCGTAGCACACTCTCTGTACCATAGCCTGCTGTCCTGGAGTCTGAGCCTGCTGACCCGAATACCCACTAGAAGAACCCTGGATGGCCGGCGGGCGACAGGAACCCTCTGGCACAGCGCTAAAGTGAGCACTAGAAGAATCCTGATAACCAGAATACCCGCCAGAGGAACCCTGGATAGCTGGTGGGCGGTAAGAACTCTCCGGCATCGCACTGAAATAAGGTCTCGCTGGAGCACCTCGAGGAGGGGGTGGTGTGCTGAATATGAGGGTCTGCTGGGCTGACCCCTCCGGAGTGACCTCTACCCTTAGCTGGGCAACCTCTGAACTCTCCTGAAAACCGGTCCCTCTTGTCCTGCTGAATCTGCTCTCTACCCCTCAGGAGATACCCCTCAATCCTGCGAGCAATCTCTACTACTAGCTGATACTCAGTACCCATCTCCACCTCTCGGGCCATGCTAGTTCGAATACCGGGGTGCAACCCCGCAACAAATCTCCGCACTCTCTCTGCATCTGTGGAAAGTATCATGAGTGCATGGCGAGACAACTCAGAGAACCTCGCCTCATAATCGGTCACAGACATCTGGCCCTGCTCAAGATACTCAAACTGGTGCCGTAGCTCTTCCCTCTCAGAGGGTGGAATATACCTATCCAAGAACAATTGGGTGAACTGACCCCAGGTAAGGGGAGGAGAACCTGCTAGCCTGCCAAGAACATAGGATTGCCACCATCTACGGGCCCTGCCCTCCAGCTGGAAAGTAGTGAAGTCAACTCCATGTGACTCCAGTATCCTCATGTTGTGCAGTCTGTCCCTGCACGTATCGATGAAGTCCTAGGCATCCTCATGTCGCTCACCCCCGAAGGTAGGAGGGTGAAGCCTAGTCCATCTATCCTATAACTTCTGCGGATCGCCGTCCGCAGCTGGCCTGAGCTGGGGCGCCACTGCAGCAACTGGGTGGGCCCCATCTACAGGTAGTGCACCCGGAGTCTGATACACTGCAGTTGCATGTCCAGGAGCCTGAGCCGTAGGGGTCTGGGCCCCCCTTCCTACCTGTGAGGTAGCTGGGTCTGCTGGAAATAAACCAGTCTGAGTCATAGAATCCATGAACCGAAGCATACGACCCATAACCTCCTGAAATCCCGGTGTTGTCATGAAGTTTGCCGGGATGGGCTCAGCTGCGGGCACCTCGCCCTGCTCCGCAATAATAGGATCTCCCACGGGATCTGCTGGCGGTGCAACCGGAATAACTCTGGGACGCCCTCGTCCCCTACCACTGGCCGGTGCCCTCCCCCGGCCTCTGCCTCGGCCTCGAGCAATAGGGGGAGCAGCTCCGCCCGGGTCTGGAACATCAGCCGTGCGCGTCCTCACCATCTGTGAGAGAATAGAGAAGGAAACTTAGTATACTGGCCACTGCACGAGATGAGATGAATAAAGGATAGTTTTCCTGAAACCCTATACCCTCTCAAAGATAAATACAGATGTCTCCGTACCGATCCGTAAGACTCTATTAGGTTTGCCCATGACTTGTGAGACCTACGTGAACCTAGTGCTCTGATACCATGTTGTCACGACCCAATTCCATAGCAGGTCATGATGGCGCCCAACGCCATTGTTGGGCAAGCCAACGCAGAAGATACTAGCTAAACTTTCGGTCACCTTTACCCCAAAGTAGTTGAAAATAATTATTTAAATTGGAATAATTCAGACATGATGAATAAAAATCTTGATAATCATACAACCCCAAAATAATACAGTCTACTAATGTGTGGGTGCCAAGACCTGGTGTCACAAGCATG
>NW_017682255.1:2043-10220 GCF_001879085.1 Nicotiana attenuata | reverse complement strand
CTTACAAATTAGTCCAAGCATGCTTTATCTCATACCCTCTTCCCTTATTTTAATTTTGACTGTCTGTTTTCTTTTAAGCATTTATTGTTCTTTATTCTTAAAACTGTCTAGTCGTTTTGTTTCCTTTTTTGTAATCGTCTTTTAATTGTTTAAATGTTGTATTTATTTTTCTTTACGTGAAAATACTTGACTACATGTTATTTCTGCTGCTTAACTCATGCTCCACATCATATTCCACTCGTGTGTAACAAATCCTATAGCAACGCTTTAATGAGTGGTTGTGCTCTTCCCATTTACTACCTTTAAATTCGGAAAGGCTTATTTGCGGTAAAACCAGTCGATCAACGGTGCAGTCGATGGTTCCGTGCCTTCCCCCTCGAGTTGTCCGCTCGAGGGTACCTGTCTAAAACCCCATAGAAACCTTACTCTGGTCAAAATTGTGCATGCATCATGGTCAAACCTAGCCGGATCAGTTATGTTGTCCGCATAATGATCCTTTAAGATAAGCCTTATCCAAAGTCCGTCGGGTTTTCCATAATCCCAACGGACGCAGCCACGTTCTATGCATTAATTTGGAGAACTAAATGCCGATATGTTGATCATAAATGTATAAATAGTCGAGTCTAGTGGGGATAAGGTCTAACCTTTTGTTTTGCAGGAAATGAAGCACGAGGTCCCCAGTTTCGGTATGGTTAACATACCCTCACTCTTGCTATACTGGTGGAGGAATCTTCCATCGGATGATCAAATCAATGAATGGAAAGAAAGGGCCGTCAAGACTAGCGAAAAACTAAAATATCTGGAATACAGCCTATTGGAATTGGAAGGAAAAGTGAGGAAGAGAGCCATCGACTGCCAAAATGCTGAGGGAAACGAAGAAGGGCATTTGGCAAAGGCATTCATGCTAATGAGCCTATGCGAACAGGGGGATTTGATCGACAAGAGCATTCAGCCTGAAGAAAGTCCTTCTGGGACCAAATAGGCTAGATTTATTTGCTTTCTTAAAATGTAATAAGGCCAAGTGCCAGTAGCAACTTATCTTTTTCTATTATCTTAGTGTCGTTTTGGGATTCGTCTATTTTATATCATGAAATGAGGCATTTGTTGACATCTAAAGTTCTCCAAATCTATTGGTCGCTAGGTCTACCTCGGGCACAACGAGGCTCCCAAATTAGGACACGAATTTACATTCTCGCAATATGTGTTTAAATACTGCAAACATTTCAGAATCATTACTGACTTGGCTACCTTTTGTTTTTCTTTCTTTCTTTTTGATTATTCCCATTCCCCTGAGGTTGGTTCACTCATACTGGCATCATCAGCATACCTAAAGGTCCTCCACATCCTCCTCTTCCAAGTGATCCTAAAAGCAAAGGAAAAATTAGAATAAATGATACAATGCAGTGCAATAATTGAGAAGGAGGAGGAAGAAGGCCTCGCTATTCAGACTATGGAGAAGGGAGCCGTTCTCATGAACTGGACAGCCACACCATCCCGAGCCCGCTGAGTCCCTGGTGTTTTTATTACTTTTCCTGATGAACCAGTGATTGTGACATGTAATGAGGCAACGCAACATGAGAATAGTGACTCAGAGGAAGAAGATGAGATACCCGAGGACATTGTCAGAGAAGTTGAGAACTTTGAGAACAAGCCTAAGTTCAATCATGACGAGACCGAAGCAGTAAATTTGGGAGACGCCGAGACCATCAAAGAGACCCGCATCAGCATTCACTTGTCGCCAACAGAGAAGAAATAATACATCCATTTTCTAAAGGGATACGAAGACATTTTTGCATGGTCGTACGGCGATATGACCGGTTTGAGCACATCTATAGTGGCTCACAAGTTGCCTACCAATCCCATGTGTCCGCCAGTCAAGCAGAAACTCAGAAAATTCAAACCAGACATGAGTTTGAAAATCAAGGAGGAAGTTACAAAGCAGATCAAAGCCAAAGTTCTCAGAGTGGTTGAGTACCCAACCTGGTTAGCTAACATTGTGCCAGTTCCGAAGAAAGACGGGAAGGTCCGGGTATGTGTTGATTATCGGGATTTGAATAGAGCAAGTCCCAAAGATGACTTCCCACTGCCAAATATACATATCCTGATCGATAACTGCGCCAAGCATGAACTCCAATCCTTTGTAGATTGCTTCGCGGGTTATCACCAGATCTGGATGGATGAAGAACATGCCGAGAAGACAGCTTTTATTACGCCTTGGGGTGTATACTGTTACAAGATGATGTCATTCGGTCTGAAGAATGCTGGGGCTACTTACATGAGAGCCATGACAACTATCTTCCGTGATATGATACACAAGGAAATAGAGGTATATGTGGACGACGTCATTATCAAATCCAAGAGGGCTACAGATCACATAGCTGACTTGAGGAAGTTCTTCGACAGGCTCAGGAGGTACAATTTGAAGTTGAACCCCGCAAAGTGTGCATTCGGGGTTCCTGCAGGAAAGTTATTGGGATTCATTGTCAGTCGCCGAGGGATCGAGCTAGATCCGACTAAAGTCAAAGCTATTCAGGAGTTGCCACCACCTAAGAGCAAAAAGGACGTGATGAGTTTCCTGAGACGGCTCAATTACATCAGTCGCTTCATAGCGCAGTCCACATTAATATATGAGCCCATCTTCAAGATGCTGAGGAAGGATTCCCAAACAAGTTGGACCGAGGATTGTCAGAAAGGTTTCGACAAGATTAAGGAATACTTGTCCACACCGCCAGTTCTGGTCCCGCCTGAACCAGGACGACCTTTGCTACTTTATCTATCCATGTTAGATGGAGCCTACGGATGTGTTTTAGGACAACATGATGAGACAGGAAGAAAGGAGCAAGCCATATACTACCTGAGTAAGAAATCCACACCTTATGAAGCACGGTATTCTCTGCTTGAACGCACTTGCTATGCTTTGACCTGGACAGCCCAGAAGTTGAGGCATTATTTCTGTGCCTACACTACATACCTCATATCCAGGATGGATCCACTAAAGTACATATTTCAGAAGCCCATGCCTACTGGGAAGTTGACTAAATGGCAGATACTACTGAGTGAGTTCGACATCGTCTATGTAACTCAAAAGGCAGTCAAGGGACAAGCCTTGGCAGATCACCTCGCGGAAAATTCAGTAAGAGGAGAATACGAACCCTTGAAAACGTATTTTCCTGATGAAGAAGTATCATTCGTAGGAGAAGACATTACCGAAGCATATGATAGGTGGAGGATGTTCTTTGATGGAGCCGCAAATTTCAAAGGAGTAGGTATTTGAACAGTTTTGGTGTCAGAAACGGGTCAACATTATCCCGTATCTGCTAAACTCAGATTTCTCTGCACCAACAACATGGCGGAATATGAAGCCTACATACTAGGGCTCAACATGGCAGTCGACATGAACATTCAGGAGTTGTTGGTGATCGGTGATTCACATTTTCTTGTGCACTAGGTACAAGGAGAGTGGGCCACCAAGAATTCCAAGATATTGCCATATCTGCACCATGTGCAGGAATTGAAAAGGAGGTTCACAAAGATGAAATTCTGACATGTGCCCAGAATCCAGAATGAGTTTGCCGACGCATTGGCCACTTTGTCATCCATGATACAACATCCAGATAAGAACTACATTGATCACATTCCGGTAAGGATCCACAATCAGCCAGCATATTGTGCTTAGGTCGAGGAAGAAGCGGATGGAAAGCCTTGGTTCCACGACATCAAAGAATACTTATCAAAAGGAGAATATCCGGAGCATGCAAATCACACTCAGAAACGCACACTCCGGAGACTGTCAAATCACTTCTTCCACAGTGGAGGGAACTTGTATAAAAGAACTCCTGATTTGGGTCTACTAAGATGTGTTGACGCAAAGAAAGCTTCTAAGCTACTTGAGGATGTTCATGCTGGGACGTGTGGTCCACACATGAATGGTTTCGTCTTGGCTAAGAAGATACTCAGGGCAGGTTACTTTTGGATGACCATGGAGACGGATTGCATTCAGTATGTCCGCAAATGCTTTCAATGTCAAGTGCATGCTGACATGATAAAAGTGCCGCCAAACAAGCTCAATGCAACAAGCTCACCTTGGCCATTCGCCGCCTGGGGAATGGATGTTATTGGTCTAATTGAGCCCACTACTTCAAACGGACACAGGTTTATTCTGGTCGCCATCGATTATTTCACAAAATGGGTCGAAGCTGCGTCTTACAAAGCCGTAACCAAGAAGGTCATCGCAGATTTTGTCAAAGATCGTATTGTCTGTCGATTCGGAGTTCCCGAGTCCATTATTACTGACAATGCCACCAACCTCAACAGTGATCTGATGAAAGCTATATGTGAAGCTTTCAAAATCAAGCACAATAATTCCACAGCCTATAGACCTCAGATGAATGGAGCCATAGAAGCTGCCAACAAAAACATCAAGAAGATACTAAGGAAGATGGTAGAGAACCACAAACAATGGCACGAGAAGCTACCTTTTTCTCTATTGGGATACCGTACTACGGTTCGACATCAACCGGGGCAACTCCTTACATGTTGGTTTATGGTACCGAGGCTGTCATCCCAGCCGAGGTGGAGATTCCTTCTCTAAGGATAATACAGGAAGCTGAACTCAGCGACGCAGAGTGGATAAGAAGTCGCTATGAACAATTGGCCCTTATCGATGGAAAGAGGATGAATATAGTATGTCACGGCCAACTTTATCAGAACAGAATGTCCAGAGCTTTCAACAAAAGGGTCAAACCAAGACAGTTTGCACCAGGACAACTGGTATTAAAGAAAATCTTCCCTCATCAAGACGAGGCCAAAGGGAAATTCTCTCCCAATTGGCAAGGTCCGTACATTGTCCATAGGGTGCTAACAGGAGGAGCGCTCATACTTGCAGAAATGGATGGAGAAATCTGGCCAAAACCGATCAATTCAGACGCAGTCAAAAGATACTATGCCTAGATTATTTTACATTTCTTCATCTGATGTAATTGAACTATGCTTGACCTGATTCCCGTTTAAGAGGGGATACGTAGGCAGCCTTATGGGTTCGGTCATATCATAATAAAACTCTTATTTCCCCCAAGATCAGAAACTGGGGCAAAACGTTGAGGAGGACCCTCAAAATTCCGGAGCAAGTCCAGCCAGCGCCAACACATGTCAGACAGTCAGAAGTCGGTTAAGAAACTGGGGCAGAATTTTGAGAAGGATTCTCAAAATTCCGAAAGGGGTTCAGCAAAGCCTAGCGTCTGCAAACGGTCGAAGACCATCCAAACTGGGGCAGAATTTTGAGGAGGACCCTCAAAATTCCAACATAAGAGAGCTGCAATGCCTTTGAAATGTGTCAAGTCGCTAGTTCATCAAAAATTACTTGATATATCTTCCAAAACGATTCTATTTTTATCAATATATGCATATCTTTCGAAAAATCTATTTTCATAACGGTCAGGTGCTACCTAGGGGAACTCAAAGGGGGGTTTCCAGAGCAGAGCAAAGCAAGACCGACGGACGAAGTACGAACCAACCTCCCCTCACAAAACTCACAATTTTTCTTTGAACGCAGGCACACTTGACGTAACGATAGCATTCGCAAAACATGTATACACAAAGATAATTCACCATCAGTCAGGCCGTCAGACATCGAATACATCTCCAGCTAAGACATACGCTATTCTTATTTGCTGCTCGGGACTAATCCCTGTCCCCATACTTGCATGAGTATAATCTTTGACTCCATATTTGCATGAGTCTAATCTTTGACTCCACATTTGCATGAGTCTAATGCTTGACTCCATACTTGCATGAGTCTAATCCTTGACTTCATACTTGCATGAGTCTAATCTCTGACTCCACATTTTCATGAATCTAATCCTTGACTCCATACTTGCACGAGTCTAATGTTTGACTCCACATTTGCATGAGTCTAATCCTTGACTCCATACTTGCATGAGTCTAATCTTTGACTCCACATTTGCATGAGTCTAATCGTTGACTCCATACTTGCACGAGTCTAATCCTTGACTCCATACTTGCATGAGTCTAATCCTTGACTCCATATTTGCATGAGTCTAATCTCTGAATCCACATTTGCACGAGTCTAATCCCTGACTCCATATTTGCATGAGTCTAATCTCTGACTCCACATTTACATGAGTCTAATCCCTGACTCCATATTTGCATAAGGCTAATCCTTGCCTCCATATTTGCATAAGGCTAATCCTTGCCTTCCCGATTTGCATGAGGCTAATCCTTGCCTTTCTCCCCCCATTTGCATAAGTCTAATCCTTGACTCCCTACTTGCATGAGTCTAATCCTTAACTCCATGAGGCTAATCCCTACCTCCATATTTGCATGAGGCTAATCCTTGCCTTCCCGATTTGCATGAGGCTAATCTCTGCCTCCCCCATTTGCATAAGTCTAATCCTTGACTCCCTATTTGTATAAGGCTAATCCCTGCCTTCATATTTCCATGAGGCTAATCCTTGCCTCCCCGTCTGCATGAAACCAAACACTGTCCCTCCTTGCACAAGTATTGCTCTCTTTTTAGTACTGTTCGTTTGCTTACGATCGGGCTAAGCTCTGCCCTCCATTTCACAAGACTAAGCATTGTCTTATTAACATCATACTATTGCATATCATGGGCTGAAATATTGCCAATCTATCCAAAGGCGTCATAGTTTAAAGGCATCAACCTCATAGCCAGAAGACACTATGCCAAAGCCTGAAGGATCCCTCAAATTTGCATATCATTATTCAAAGGCGTCATGGTTCGGAGGCACCATCTTCATGGCATGAGAACACCATTTCATGGCCTGTGAATCTCTCATCAAGAAATTCATGGCCCAGGACGTCATGGTCCAAGGACGCCATCCTTAACCGTCCAAAGACAACTTTCATAGTCCAACGGGAACTTGCATCATGTTTAAAGTTATGCAGCATATACGCTTGTATTGTTTCTATTTGCAGGTAACCCGATGAACAACGGCTATCCCAGCAGGAGCGATCCCGCCCCAGTTCTCCCGACAATATTCAAAAATAACCGCTTCCATAAGATCGTTCATTCATCCAGCCCCAAATGCTGCGTCTGTTATTGTAATGACTTCATCGGTATACTCCGCCGATGGATCCGGAACTACATATGACCTGATTCCTGTAAGATCAGGGATATATAGGCAGCTCGAAAAACCGGAGTTCGGCCTCCGTCTTTCAAGACATCCCATCCGGTCAAAATTGGCCATCATTTCTTTACCCGAAAACTCTTTCATCATTTCCGGATAAAGAGGGGCAGCTGTTGACACCCAATTTTTTCCTATATATTTTTTAAAATATGCAAAATAGCATATATATGCACATATAAGCATGCACAAGGTTTTTATAATTTTTTTCATAATTTTAAGAGTTTAAATTGATTTATTTTCTCCCCTTTTATTCATAAAATCCCCAATAATTATTTCCCAAACTATTGTTATGATGATTTATTCATTTGATTTCTATACTTATACCAAAATGTAATTAATATAATTTTTATGCATTTTTATAATTACATTTGGTATTTTGCGAGCTAAATTGCATATAATTGCAATATTATCCCATTTTAATGTATAATTATATTTTATATCCGTAGAATTGGTCCATATATTTTTAACAATGTTAATTATATATTTTAAATCATTCTAGTATAGAAAGATTATTTTCAGAAACTATTTTATTATTTATTAAATTAAAATAGGGAAAATTGGCTATTTAAATCATAGCCAGATTTGGCTTTCAATTTTAGCCTAGTTAAACCCACTCCTAGCCCCAATTTCCTACCCAATTAACCCGACCCAGACCCTATAAACTCCTACCCAAACCCGGAATCCATCTACCCGGTCAAATCTTGACCGTTGATCTCCAAGATCAACGGTTCAAACGAGCCTTTTTCTTTTTTAATCCTAAAGACCACTAACACTATCTCATTTCTGATATTCCGCCGCCCTCAAACTCTCTCATATCCTCTCTTCTCTCAACCTAACCCTAATCCCCCTCAATCGCCGCCTTCTTCTTCGGCCATCTCCGACGACCACCTTTCAACCCCAAGCATCCAATGGTTCCTCCATCGCCTTGCTCATCATCTTTGAGGCCTTCAAGGGCCCTGGGCCATGCCGATTTGGATCTAGGGTTACTGTTTCTGTTGTTCATGGCTTCTC
>NW_017682255.1:0-1025 GCF_001879085.1 Nicotiana attenuata | reverse complement strand
TCTCTCTCTTGTGCTATTTGCTATTGCTAGCCGGCTGCAAGCCAAGGCTAACCATTTGTGCTCTCTTGTTCTTTTCATTCTGCTTACTCTGCTCTTCACTGGTATGTCCTAGTTTCAATTCAAAGTTCCAACAACAACATGATTCTTTTATTGTTTCAGTTCTTCTTGTTTCTGGTTTGCTTCTATTTGTGGTTCTGTTGTGAAACTTGTAGTTAAGAACACATTACTAGCATGTTATCATGTCTTCCCCCTTCCCTTTAGATTAGTATATTCCCTTTATGTGTGTTTCTGAGCACGTCCTACCAGTTGTCTCTTACTTGTTGTATATTTACCATACTATATCCCATGGATCCTAAATCCCTATCACCCCTCTATGTGGTTGTGTTCTTCATGCCTGGTTTTGTGACTATGCCAGTGTCAGCTGTTTCTGAGCATGTCTGAACCAGTCCTAAACCTTGATGGGTTCTGTGTTTGCAACCAATTGTTCTATGTGTCCCAAACCCCTTGACCCCTGTGTGTGACTCTTGAATTTACTTGGTTCTGTAAACTAGCTGCGTTTGGACTCTATTAACTATTCCAATCTCTTTTTCAATCAATCTCTACTGAATTGCTTTCAAGAAAGGCTTTTGTTAATAACAGTTTCTTACTAAAACCTTTTCAATTTGTGTCCATCACTTCTCACTCTACTCCTAGTCAATAAGTTCTGCCCCCTCTAGTATGTGTACTGCCTTGGGATCCTTTGAGAACCCTCTGAACTCTGGCATACTGAGGCTGGCCTTTCCACACTGCACCTGTTCAATTCTTGGTTGCTATGTCTAGGTGTAAGCACTGTCCGGGATCCTTGAGATCCTTAGGGAATTTTAATGCACCTAGACTATGATTTTGTCTATGGAACTGAGGCATATGAGACCATTGGAGGCTTTGGGAAACCTGGGCCTAATTGAAGGCTCCCTATAGAATAACTTCTTGATTTTCTGTTTTCATTTATGTAATTCATTCATTGGTCTGGAATAATTTGTAAACAG
>NW_017682254.1:0-10220 GCF_001879085.1 Nicotiana attenuata | reverse complement strand
AAGAAGATCGAGGCAGTTAAGGACTGTCCTAGACCCACATCAGCTACAGAGATCCGGAGTTTCCTGGGATTGGCGGGTTATTGCCGTCGGTTTGTGGAGGGATTCTCATCAATAGCATCCCCGATGACTAGGTTGACCCAGAAGAGTGCCCCGTTCAGATGGTCGGACGAGTGTGAGGCGAGATTTCAGAAGCTCAAGACTGCTTTGACTACGGCATCGGTGTTGGTATTGCCCACAGGTTCAGGGTCTTATACAGTATATTGTGATGCATCTCGCATTGGACTTGGTGCGGTATTGATGCAGGGTGGCAAGGTTATTGCATATGTTTCATGACAGCTAAAGATTCACGAGAAGAATTATCCAGTTCATGACTTAGAGTTGACAGCCATTGTTTACGCGTTGAAGATTTGGAGGCACTATCGATAAGGCGTGTCGTGTGAGGTGTTCACGGATCATAAGAGTTTGTAGTATTTGTTCAAGCAAAAGGAGCTCAATTTGAGGTAGAAGAGGTGGCTGGAGCTATTGAAAGACTATGATATCACCATCTTGTATCAACCTGGGAAGGCCAATGTGGTGGTCGATGCTTTGAGTAGGAACTTAGCTAGTATGGGCAGACTTGCTCACATTCCAGTCGGTGAGAGATCGCTTGCATTAGATGTTCAGGCCTTAGCCAATAAGTTCGTGAGGTTGGATGTTTTTTAGCCCAGTCGTGTTTTAGCTTGCACAGTCGCTCGGTCTTCCTTGCTTGATCGTATCAGGGAGCAACAGTATGATGACCCTCATTTGCTTGTCCTTAGGGACACAATGCGGCACGATGATACCAAGCAGGTTACAGTTGGAGATGATGGAGTTTTGAGGATGCAGGGTCGTGTTTGTGTACCTAATAAGGATGGGCTTCGTGAGTTGATTCTAGAGGAGGCTCACAGTTCCCGGTATTCTATTCATCTGGGCGCCGCCAAGATGTATCAGGACTTGCGACAGCATTATTGGTGGAGGAGGATGAAGAAGGATATTGTTGCATATGTAGCTCGGCGTCTAAATTGTCAGCAAGTAAAGTCGAGCATTAGAGACCCGGTGGTTTCCTTCAGAAGATGGAGNNAGACGCACTTTCTAGTTTGGTTCATTCAAGTTTCATCCCTAGAAGACGCACTTCCTAGTTTGAGTCGTTTGAGTTCATCCCTAGGAGATGCAAATCCTAGTCGGCTCATTAGTTTTACTCTCATCATTGCATCAATAGCATAGGTGATTTACAATTTTGCTAACAACTCACAAATCTTCCTAGTGAAAATTGGGGCAGAAAATTTTGTTTGTTTTGTTGTTTTGATTGCAGGAACCCACTTGGAGAACGAGGAAGTTCTTTTCAGAGTTACTTAAAATTTCAAGTCAGTAGCAGGCGCCCACCTGAAGAACGAGGGAAGTCATTTCAAAATTCAATTCAAGTTAGAAGTAGCAGAAGCTCGCCTCAAGAATGCGAGTCGACAGTCCGAGATGACCAAAAGAAGAAGTCTCAATCTAGAATGAAAAAAAAGTAAATCCAAATGCAAAAGAAGATGAAAGATGTGAACTGCTCAAGATATGGTTGAAGTCACGAACACTGCATGTCTGGCCTTGATCCGAAGAAGTTGTGGAAGAATGAATCAGCACCTGCAGCTAGCAAGCATCAAGGCTCAAATCAAAAGTCTGCATGAAGAACCATTCAACACACAAGATCAAGCTTCAGTAGACTTATAGATAAGGAATCTTGTAACTCATAGCTGATAGGCTTGCTTAGTCCTTTTAGATTTTGATTTGATGTAATAACAGGACCGTGGACCGGAACCTCGACGCTATCTCACTCGACTCTCTCATCCTCTTCACACACTCCATCTCTTCATTAACTTCTGAACTACACGTGGCCTGATTCCTTTATAGCAAAGGATATGTAGGCAGTTCAGATACCACGGTTCGGTCACAATCTTTTACCCATCTTTCTTTTCTTTTGAATAAGCGTCGGGTCATAAATTAATCACGTTGCTTATTGTTCTTTGCTCCGAAAACTTTTCGTGTTTCCAAGCAAAAAGGGGCAGCTGTAAGCACACAATTTTTGACCCGCGCAACTTTTAAAAGTAGTATTTTTTAAAAAATATTTACTTATTTTCATTTTAATAGGATTTAGCGTATTTTTCACTTTTAATCTAATAGTAGAACATAAAATTCGTAAACAAAAAAAATAGTTTCACTTTGTTTTTTACCTCATTACATATCTTTTTTAGGAATATTAGTATTTTTGGTAGCAATATTATTTTAATTTTGTGATGATTTTAATCTAATCCCATTTTTAATTTTAGCATGATATTTGAAAAATACCAAAAATAGTTTGTTTAATGGTTAATTTTATTCTAATAGTTATTTCTACTTAAGTAGGAATAATTAGTATATGTTGGTAGTATTTTTATTCTTGTTCAATGAGAAAGAACCAAATTTGGACTAAAACCATCCATTTTTAGGCCCATTTTTGGAATTGAGCCCTTAGCCCATACCCCCACTTCTTTAAAAATAGAGGAGGAACCCTAGAGAAGGGAGAGGAATCAACCGCGACCCCATCTTCTTCACCTCTCAAAATCGCCGCTAACTCCTCCTCCAGTCGCACCATCCCTCCCTTCCCTAACCATCGCCGCCGCACCACCCCATCTCCTTTGCACCAATAGTCGCCGGCCACCTCCTCACACCTCTGCCACCACCCTCTTCCATCTCCGGCGAGATCCACCGCCAAACACTCCCATCCGTCCTTCTCCAGTTTCAGCCGCCACCCAAACCCAACGACCTCACCTCCGCCAGCCACTCTACTCGCCGGAAATAGCATCCACATAACTCGCCGAAGATCTTCTCACCTCCCTTCACGTTCCTCTCAAATCTTGCCCATTTTCTGTCATAGAGCACACGCACACACACTAAATAAAAGGACACGGACAGATCTAGAGGAACAAATACAAGTTAAGAGAAGCTAATGTTTTTTATTATCCGAGGTTGCCGTTCGAAGGCTTCTGGTCCAGCGTTGCAAATTCGTAGGATAGAATTTTTCATCTAAGTTGCTGTTTAAGTTCCGCGTTTGATTGAGTTCCGATTAATTGTTTGTTGGTTGTTGCTGTTCTTTTAAAACTTTGCACATCCGGACAGAGGTTAACTAAAAACTCATTCAAGGTCCATTCCTACCTTTAATATTTTGCCTCCTGATGTTTGTCACATATGTGTCTGAATGGATATGCGTATATTTTCCATGACTATTTGTAATATTTTTGATCTTATGATGAATTTGGCTAATTAACACATTTCGACATTACTGATTTAATCAAATGGTACTGGCTCTTAAATTGAATAAGAAGTTCGTATATGAAAGCTTATTTGGAAATAATTTCAATTGGGTTATTGGGTAAAATTAAAAGAAATTTAGGTGCAAGATAAATTATATTGTCCTTTTATTCTTGTTTTATTTACTTCTTCGGGTAGGAGCATACTTAAGCCGACCACGCATGGGTAGGCAATCTTAGGACTTTCTTTATTATTATTTTTCGAGGTGAGAGGTCGTCCCTTTAGTTAAATTCATCCGGAAAATACCCTAAAGGATTTGTAAATATTTTATTCCTGGGAATGCCCCGTAGTATCATGTATTTTGAGGCCATGACGAACCTCGTGGAAGAAGTATAGTATATATTAGTATTTAGGACTTTACTTTATTTTTTTTTTCTATTTTATTTTTTTAGGTGGGGACGACCTCGAGCCTCTTTTGT
The DNA here is from genome assembly GCF_001879085.1 of Nicotiana attenuata. Classification (NCBI taxonomy): domain Eukaryota; kingdom Viridiplantae; phylum Streptophyta; class Magnoliopsida; order Solanales; family Solanaceae; genus Nicotiana; species Nicotiana attenuata. The sequence goes on along the minus strand of NW_017682254.1, from coordinate 6,453 downwards.
GTTTATTTTTCTTTTATGTGATTTTGCCTCAAGTTGAATATTTCTAAAAGCCGATTTGATCAAGTGTGCAACCGTACTAGTTACGGGACTCGGGGAATGCCTAACACCTTCTTCTCGAGTCAAATGAACCCCCTTACCTGAATCGCTGGTGCAAACTGGTTTAAGAGTCAAATGTGTTTTGAAAGGAAATTGTCATTTTAAAAAAAAGGGTGACCTGACATACCGAAACCAAATGTCAGGTGGCGACTATATTCCTTCGTAGGAAGCCTGTCCAAATTGTGTCAAGTGGGCACAAGGCCCAAAAGGACATTCAATCATCCCTATGTGATACATGTTGTATCTTTGAGGGTAGAAAGGTCATTTGGCGGACTGATGTTCGGGATAGAGGATGAAGTGTAAAAATGAAGCAAGTATGGTTGAGTTATATTTTTCTTTCACAACCTTTTCAAGAAAAGACCAAAAAACAATGAAAATGAAAAATCCAAAAAGATTTTGTACTCTCCCATCATTTTCCAAAAAAAAAAAATCAAAAAAAAAAATCCAAAAAGATTTTACATGTCTCATCATTTTTCAAAAAAGACAAATTAATATGTTTTCTCCAAATCAGTGTTTTTGTTAAATTCTCTCCCGTATCCAATCTTCCCGAACTACGTATACCTGATTCTCGTCTTTCGAAGCGGGATACGTAGGCAGCCTACATAGGGTCCGGTCTTCCTAGTGAGTCTTAGGTTCTTGTCTTCGGGGATCGTAGCCAAATCTTGCATGTCTAGCCATTTTTTTTGCCACATAGGCCATTTCTACAAAATGGGTCATTTCTGCAAATTAATTTTGGGCCATGATTATTGGGAGTTTGAATCCATATAAGCCTTAGTGAGGCATTTTCCATGTCTTAGAGGTCAATCTTGTTGAGTTTGCACTTCTAGCCACATTTTTGCCACGTATGCTATTTTGCAAAAATGCCTTAATCATGCCTTGCATGTGTCCAATGAAGGTGTCGTGGCGTCGCATGGTGTCTTGAGTCACTAATCTATTTGGTCTTAGTTTTCTCACTCAGGCATGGATCCACGTACCAGAGCTCGAGCATGACAGATACCCCAGGACCATCGCATTTGGGAGCTTGTTTGAAGAGACTTTTTATATTTTGAGTCTGTTTTCATGTTTTCTTTACATTCTTGTCTTGTCTAGTAGTTNAAAAGAGAAGATTGAAATGAACAAAATTGGGATGATGCCAAATGACCATGTGACCCTTGAAGTCATTCTAGAACCGTTAATTGTTGCTAGGTGCATTGCATGCAATGTGATATTTCTATCTGATAAATGCCCTAACGCTAACATGTTGGCTTTGTTTTGCTCCTCTTTGGTACTTTAATTATTATCATAACAGAAGGTGGTTAGTTTGTGGCATTCTAGCGAGTCATCTATACAACATAAGTTCAAAGGGCAAGGTAGCCATGGCTAGCAAAGACTTGGACACATGTGTTGTTGATTCGTCTAAGGAGATTGTTGAATCAGAATCTGAGTTGAAAGAAGAGGTCCTAAGGTTTAAAAGACAGATGGACGAAATATACCAAGCCTGGATTAGTGAGCGTCCTCCACCATTATTTCCCACTAACTACACTGAAAGCCTCGTTACCATTCCGCCACTATCAAAATCCAAATTCCCACTACTGTTGATATCTCCCTACAACCTTTTCTCACTCCACCCCCCAAAACCACCTCATATCCCGCTCCTTTGACCACTCATGTTTTTGTAGCTCCTCCACCAGCTATTCTTCCTCGATCCTCTAGCAAGACTGTGTTCAAAGTCCCCGATGCCCAACACTATGCTCCAGAACCAATTTTCAAGGTCTCGGATCCATACTCTTACGCTCCTCATTTTGAGCCTCCCGGTGAAACTGCAAAGCCTGCTAAGAAAGAAGAGCGATATGAGATATCCAGAATGCTGAAAGGTATAGAACAATCCTTAAAGAACATGCAAGTGGTGGGAAATAACATGACTTACAACAACTTGTGTATGCTTCCGGATATTCATCTGCCGGCGGGGTTTAAATTGCCAAAGCTTAACTTATATGATGGGCGTGGAGATCCAGTAGCCCATCTGAGGGGTTATTGTAGTGAAATGAGAAGTGTTTGCGGGAAAGATAAATTGTTGATGGCGTATTTTAGTGAGAGTTAGAGTGGGGAAGCCTTGGAGTGGTATGCTCGTCAAGATGTCAGTAAGTGGTATGCATGAGGTGACATGGCTCAAGATTTTGTTCGGCACTATCAGTACAATGTAGACATTATCCCAAACCACTCCTCCCTATCTCAGATGGAAAAGAAACTCAAGGAAAGTTTTAGGGATTTTTGGTTCAGATGGAGCGAACAAGTTGCTCGGGTGAGTTCTCGATTGATAGAAAAGATGTTGCTGAGCCCCGCCAACGACATGATCCAGTGGGCATTCCTGCTAAACGCTTTCAGCCTCAATACCGATCCCATGAATATCCTCGTACTCCAGATAATCCTCACCAATGCTACTTTTCTCTACAAAATCCCCAAAGTCATACCTCACCTTCCCAGCACTCTATCCACAAATTGTGTCAAGTGGGCCCATGGCCCAAAAGGACATTCAATCATCCCTATGTGATACATATTACATCTTTGAGGGTGAAAAGGTCATTTGGCGGACTGATGTTCGGGATAGAGGGTGAAGTGTAAAAATGAAGTAAGTAGGGCCCAGTTATATTTTTCTTTTACAACCTTTTCAAATAAAAAGACCAAAAAAAAATGAACATGAAAAATCCAAAAAGATTTTGCACTCTCCCATCATTTTCCAGAAAAAAAAATCAAAAAAAATCCAAAAAGATTTTACATGTCTCATCATTTTTCAAAAAAGACAAAAAGATATGTTTTCTCCAAATCAGTATTTTTGTTAAATTCTCTCCCGTATCCAATCTTCCCGAACTACGCATACTTGATTCTCGTCTTTCGAGGCGGGATACGTAGGCAACCCGCATAGGGTCCGGTCTTCCTAGTGAGTCTTAGGTTCTTGGCTTCGGGGATCGTAGCCAAATCTTGCATGTCTAGCCAATTTTTTTATGCCACAGAGGCCATTTCTACAAAATGGGTCATTTTCGCAAATTAATTTTTGGCCATGATATCTGGGAGTTTGAATCCATATAAGCCTTAGTGAGACATTTTCCTTGTTTTAGAGGTCAATCTTGTTGAGTTTTCACTTCTAGCCACATTTTGGCCACGTAGGTCATTTTGCAAAAATCAGCTTAATCATGCCTTGCATGTGTCCAATAGAAGGTGTCGTGGCGTCGCATGGTGTCTTGAGTCATTAATCTATTTGGTCTTATTTTTCTCACTCAGGCATGGATCCATGTATCAGAGCTCGAGCATGACAGATACCCAGGACCATCGCATTAGGGAGCTTGTTTGAAGAGACTTTTTATATTTTGAGTCTCCTTTCATGTTTTCTTTTACTTTCTTGTCTTGTCTAGTAGTTTTGAGTCTTTTAGGTGGTATAACAGTTTACCGAGTCTTTTGTCATCGCACTTCCCATTTGTATATAAAAAAAATAGTCATAAATGAAAATTCAAAAAGATTTTTGTTTTTTTTAGTTTATTTTGTCCATTACTTTTCCAGAACTACGCTTGGTCTGATTCATGTGGAACATGATACGTATGCAACCTACATAGGGTTCGATCGAATCGTTATTTAAAATAAAAGTACTTTCATTTTCATGAAATTGAAGTGTGTTATTACAATCCGGGACAGATCTAAACGATGCAGTCCCCAAAATAATCTTTGCGATAGTGGAAAAACGAAAGGTTGGGAGAAATTCAAAAAAAGTATCAACATCCTTTGAGGTGGCATGTGAGGCCCAGGTACTCGGGTGACTCGTGAGAATGTGCACTATCGTATTAGCCTCACGATAGATGTGGGCTGGCTGCTCCATCGCCGAGCATGACCCTGCAATCATTGATCAAACTTAAGTATATATTGTGTATTACGAAATGTAGAATCACATAAATAAAACTGCAGGGATTTCTATTGTTGAGCCGGGTGAGCTAGGCTGCACTCGCCTTTTTGAATTGGCTATGCCGAAAGCCACCGGACAGGGGTGCGGAAATAGCAACAATTAATGGTAGAGCGGAAATTGCTTCTGATTTGATTTCGCACTTGGGAATCTGTTTTTACGTTTAGTGAAAACAGATTCTTTGTGAATGCGAGTTCTAAGCCCTTCAGAAGGGCTAAGAGTTCAGCATGGATAGCTGAGTTTGGAGAGATATGACTAGAGAAACCTTCTATCCATTTTTCACTGGAGTTGATTTTGTAAGCACCGTCCATATTTAATTTATACATGTTTGGTGGTAGTTAGAAATCAGATTCTTGTGGGTTGCCCTAGTGGTGAGCACCCCAAGAGCAATGTGGAGAGTTCTTGAATGAAGGGATGCCGATGGTCTATTGGAAACAGCTTCTCTCTATCCCAGGATAGAGTAAGGTCTGCGGACACACTACCCTCCCCAGACCCCACTAGTGGCGTTATGTTGTTGTTGTTTGTTGTTTGGTGGTAGTTAGAACTTTTAAATTGAACTTCTAATTAGGATTTTTGGATATAACAACGACCAGGTCCCAATATCCAAGGGCAGAAATTGCCTAGATTTATGTTGGTCGTCTCTACCACAATTCACGTCCTTTACTCGAACTTTAGACCAACAATGCTAGCAAGCTCATACAGGAGGAGTAACATTTATAAATTATTATTATTATTATTATTATTATTATTATTATTATTATTATTATTAATTATTATCTATCTATATTATTATAAAAGCACGAATAATTTATGCTAAATGCCGAACGACTAAAATATCCTCCAAATATTGATCGACTTTTATGCCCTTAAATATTTATATAATATAAGAATCTAATTGAAAATTACCTAATGATGAAATTTTTTTCGATTTAAATTAAACATACACGGATCTTACTTGAATTAGAAAACCACGTCCATAATTGGTGTTATTGTTTGTAAGGTTATGTTGGCGGTTTCTATTCATGTTGTGAATTGTGATGACATCATAGATATGCAAGAACTATCTTTATGAAATAAACTACGAAAAATATGGACTTTTGTCTGTCCTTTGGTGTTGAAATTATTTTAAGCTATAAAAGGGAACAATTTCTATTATATTATTTTTCTATCTAATTTGGCAAAAGGTCTGTTGCTTAATTGCTTTGGTTCCAGGTTTCAAACATAACCAACTGACTATGCGTCGAGGTATTCTTTTTTTACTTGAGAAATTATCTTTCTTCTGCACTTTCTAGGTATTTATCTAATAAATCAAAATTGTAGTACACGTGCTTTTCTTTTTTAAAGTAGTTCTTGCGCATAAAAGAAAGAAAGAGTTAAAGAGCGAGTCACTGAAAAATTGTTGGCTCATTAGAGTGAGGTTCAGGTATGTTTTGTTTTTAATAATAAATCTCATGTAATATTCTTTTTGCTATTAATTATATTGTTTTCTCTTTGCTTTTTTTATTTTAAAGAAGACCAGAAAGTTCTCTATAGTTTGCTTAACGATTCATGTATTTAGGGCACTCTATGTTTTTGACATATTTTCTTTGCTTATTTGATAATGTAACATCTGTGTCCGGTGAATTTCTCACTGTTCTCATAGAACATAGCAGTTTCAATCTTCTTAAAAGATGTCTATTTTTTGTCTTAAAGTTATTAATATTGTAGATAAGCTTTCAATAAATCTTGAGCATATGTAAAATTTTAGCGAAAGGTAACAACTAAAGTTTCTCTTTGAGATATTTAGAAGTACCAAATTTGAGATAGATGCTTATTATATTTGACATAAGATATTTCGTGCATCGCACAAATATAGAGACTAGTTATTATAAAAGCATGAATATAATGTCGGTTGACAAAAATAACTTTATAATATTAAACATAATAACTCGTGATAAAAGGACATAACTGGAATTCTAGATATTTGTCTTATAATCCTATCAGATTTAGGACATAATATTACACGTTTAGGAATCCTACCTGATTACCTTTAGGAATCATATTAGTATAATTACTTTCGGGCTGTCTAATTTATATAAAATTGAACAAATAAATATCTTTAGTCATGTATCCTATTAGTTTTAGGATATACTTCTTAAAAATTTCTATTGCTAATTTAATTTGAGAATGTATATTGTCCAAATCTATTTAGAAAAAAGAGAGCCTATATTATTCTAAAACCATAAAAATAGCCCTAAAATATTAACGGAAGAACTCACAGGAAAGGACATAACTGCAACAACCTATTTGGACTACAATACCTTCTATGCTAATTTTTAATATTTAAGATTTTAAAATTAATAAAGTTTTGTCTATTAAATTCTTATTAAAAATATGTAGGAAGGTTTAATAAAATCAATTTCATAAGAATTCTCTGTGCGGATTGTAAC
>NW_017682253.1:0-10222 GCF_001879085.1 Nicotiana attenuata | reverse complement strand
AGGCTCGTACCCAACAGATAAGTCGGCTACTCCAAGAAAAGGGCCAAATCAGGGAAAGAATCAGAAACATTGCCAACTATATTGTCATGAAGTGCCAGGCTGGTGAGCGGATGGGTCGCACCACGTTCTTTGCTTCCGTGACGATATTCGTTCGCCAGGTCATGAATGATCTGGATCAGTTGCAAAAGGGTCTCGCACGCAGGCCCGCGGCGATGCCGAGAGATGCCCCGCGGGCCCTAGGATTTGAAGCTTTGATGTATTCTTAGATATTCGAGTCTGTATTTCTGCTTTTGAGTCTGGTTTTTGTACTTTCCTTTTCCGAGAAAAAAAAAACAAATAGTCTAATAGCTTTGTAATCGCAGTTGTTATTAATGAAAATTTGAAAATTCCCGAAAAATTGTTTCTTTATTTCTTGCATTTATTTGCAAGAACTACGCTTGGTCTGATTCACGCGGGGTCGTGATACGTAGGCAATCTCCATAGGATTCGACCGTAACCAAATAATAAAAATAGGAGAGAAAATTCAAAAGAGAAAGCGGCAAGAAACAATGGAAAATAAAAAAAAAGGGGAAGTGGCACATAGAAATAAGGAAAAGCCGGGATGACGCATGCAACCAAGCAATGGCATAATAGAAATGGTTAACTGCTTAGGTGTATTCACTCCTCAATGTGCGGTTATCTATCTGTTAATGCCCTAACCGCTAACAAAGTTGTTGTTGATGAGTTCAGGCAAGTGGTTAAGTTGACTGGCATTCTGGCAACCCATCCCTACAACACCCGCTCTAAGGATAAGTCAAACATGGTCAACCAAGAATTGGAAGCAAGCATTGTCGACCCATCTAGGGAGGAGGAAGTAGTGGACGTTAATGCAATGAAGGAGGAGATGTATAAACTGAAGCAACAAATGGCTGAGATGTACCAGGCCTGGTCGAAGGGACATCCACCACCAGCCTATCCCGCTAACCCCACCTACCTCCCACCACTAGCTCAGCCTCAAGATCCTCCCACAGTGAACTCATCTCCTGCTTTCCCCACTTACCAGCAGTACTACGGAACCACCTCTCAAACACCACCACTTCCACTACCGAAACAAATTCCATGCCCTCCACCACCAACTACTCCTGTGTTCGTGGCTCCCCCACCTGGCGCACTACACAGGTCTTCTAGCGAACCTTTTTTCCAAACCCATGATAACCAGTATTACCCACCCGAAGCCACTTTCAAACCACCAGAGCCATGCCCTTACACTCCCCGCCTTGATCTCTCAGCTGAAGAAGAAAAGCCTCCCAAAAACCCTGAGCAAGAAGAGATGATACGGAAGGTTAAGAGCTTAGAATAGTCATTCCGAAATATGCAGGGGCTCGGAGGACAAGTGAGTGTAGCTTACAAGGACCTGTGCATGTTTCTTGATGTCCAATTGCCAGCAGGATTCAAGCTGCCCAATTTTGACCTATATGATGGCCATGGTGATCCGGTGGCCCACTTAAGGGGGTTCTGCAGCAAGATGAGAGGAGCTGGAGGAAGGGACGAGTTATTGATGGCTTACTTTAGTCAAAGTCTAAGTGGAGCAGCGTTGGAGTGGTACACACGACAGGATCATGCTCGATGGTACACTTGGGATGACCTGGCTCAAGCATTTGCATGTCATTTTCAGTACAATCTCGAAATTGTACCGGACCGTCTGTCACTAACTAAAATTGAGAAGAAGCCCGGAGAAAGCTTCAGAGAGTATGGTTTTCGGTGGAGGGAGCAAGCAGCAAGAGTCGATCCTCCAATGAAAGAGAACGAGATGGTTGATTATTTCCTACAGGCCTTGGAGCCCACCTATTATGGTCATCTGGTGTCAGCAGTGGGAAAACTTTCAATGAGGTCGTGAAATGGGAAGTATGGTGGAAGAGGGTCTCAAGTCCAACAAAATTATGAGCTATTCAGCAATCAAAGCAACTACTCAGGCTATTCAGAGTGGCACGGGAGGAGTATCAGGAAAGAAGAAGAAAGAAGAGGTTGCAGTAGTGGAATCGAGAGCTTGGTCCAGAGGTCCATCACTATATTATCACCAACCTCGCCCTCACCCTCAAACCTACCCATATACCCCATATGGCCCACCACAGCACTATTACCCACCTCCTGTCCCCAATTTCTCTGTCCACCATGCCCAGACATACCCCCAACCTCCTACCCATGCACAATGGCGTACACCTACCCCACAAAATACTTACTCAGCTCAAAACACCTACCCACCCCCAAGAACCAACAGAAATCCCGCTAGAATCGGCTTTCGACCTAACCCCGCATTTAAGAATGATAGGTCGCAAAAGAAGAAGACTTTCACTCCCTTGGGTGAATCTTACACTAGCTTGTACCACAGATTGAGACAGTTGGGCATGTTGAATCAGATTGAACCCAAATTGCCAAATCCTCCCCCAAGGAATCTGGACCACTCTGTGAGTTGTGAATATTGCTCAGGTGCACCGGGACATGACACAGAAAAATGTTGGCACTTGAAAACGGCCATCCAAGAGCTCATTGATACCCACCGAATTGAAGTGCAAGCCCCAGAAGCGCTTAACATCACCCAAAACCCATTACCAACTCATCACGAGACCCATATCATCGATCTAGTCCAAAAGGGAGAGCATAAGAAGCCGTCACAAACCGTAATGATGATCAGGGCTAGTGAGGACAGATCAAATGAGAAACTAGAAAAGAAGGGAGCATTGATCAAGGTAGGAGAAATAATTAGCAAACCAGTTGTAGTGATGAAGAAAGAGCTTTTGAGCAGTGTTGCAGAAAAATAAGAACCAGTTAAAGTGGTAGTGTCGGGGGCGGCTGTCAAGCCCGCTGTGATTGTAAAAGGGGCTCGCACAGAGCCGGTTGTCATAAAGCCAGTGACTCAGCTACCAGTAATCAGTGAAAAGGTCGTCCCATGGAATTACGGCCGAGTGACAGTGATGTATCACGGAAAGGAAGTTAAGGAGGAGTTTGTGAAACCCATGGACTGACACGCTCGGGGAGATGCTTTGCTCCTGACGAGCTGAGAAAGGCCAAACTCACCAAAGATAATCCGATATCAGTAAAGAAAGCTGTAACTGAAGAAGAGGCAGAAGAATTCTTGAAGAAGATGAAGGCACAGGATTATTCCATTGTAGAACAGTTGAGAAAGACCCCGGCACAAATCCCTTTGCTATCATTACTGATCCACTCAGATGAGCACCGCCAGGCATTGATGAAAATTCTGAATGAGGCCCACGTTCCCGATAAGATTTTTCTTCAGCCCAGTCTTAAATGCCAATCTAACTCAGATATAATAATACAAGAAATTGAGTGTGATGACGAAATAGAATATGATGATGAGAAAGCTTTTGAGGAAATCAGTAAAGAATTAAGCCACTTTGAAGAAAAACCCAAACCTAATCTGAATGATACAGAGGCAACCAATTTAGGGGATCAGGAGAATGTGCGAGAAACGAAAATAAGTTTCCATTTGGAACCTCAGCTCAGGGAAGAGATAATTAAAGCACTTTTTGAGTATAAAGATGTTTTTGCATGGTCATATGACGACATGCCAGGTTTAAGCACTGATTTGGTGGTCCACAAATTGCCCACTGACCCAGCATGCCCTCCTGTCAAGCAGAAGCTAAGGAAATTTAAAACAGATATTAGTGTGAATATCAAAGAGGAGGTCACCAAGCAGTTTGAGGCAAAGGTCATCCGGGTCATGCGGTATCCCACCTGATTAGCCAATGTTGCGCCTGTGCCAAAGAAGGATGGAAAGACCAGAGTGTGCATAGATTACCGTGACCTCAATAAGGCAAGTCCGAAAGACAACTTCCCACTACCAAACATCCACATATTGATCGACAATTGTGCCAAACATGAGATTGGTTCCTTCATGGATTGTTATGCGGGCTATCACCAGATTTTGATGGATGAGGAGGATGCGGAAAAGACGACATTCATCACGCCTTGGGGAACGTATTGTTACAGGTTCATGCCATTTGGGTTAAAGAACGCAGGGGCAACGTATATGAGGGCAATGAACACCATGTTCCATGACATGATACATCGGGAAATTGAGGTCTATGTAGACGACGTGATCATAAAGTCGAGGAAACAATGTGACCATGTCAAAGACTTGAGGAAATTCTTCTAGAGACTCCGCAGGTACAACCTCAAGCTTAATCCAGCAAAGTGTGCGTTTGGAGTCCCATCTGGGAAGTTGTTGGGATTCGTGGTAAGTCGACGCGGTATTGAGTTAGACCCGTCCAAGATCAAATCCATTCAGGAGCTACCATCACCAAGGAACAAGAAAGAGGTGATGAGTTTGCTTGGCAGGTTGAATTACATCAGCAGGTTCATTGCCCAGCTCACAACGACTTGCGAGCCCATCTTCAAGCTGCTAAAGAAAGATGTTGCGGTCAGATGGACGGATGAGTGTCAAGCAGCATTTGACATGATTAAGAAGTATTTGGCTAGCCTACCCGTGTTGGTCCCACCGGAGCCGGGAAGACCCTTGATCCTTTATCTGACCGTTTTGGATAATTCTTTTGATTGTGTACTGGGGAAGCATGACATCACAGGAAGGAAAGAGTAGGCGATTTACTACCTCAGCAAGAAGTTCACATCATATGAGGTGAAGTACACTCAACTTGAGAGGACGTGTTGTGCCTTAACTTGGGTAGCGCAGAAGTTGAAACATTACTTGTCAGCATATACCACCTATCTCATCTCTCGGTTGGACCCGTTGAAGTACATTTTTCAGAAGTCCATGCCCACAGGGAGGCTGGCGAAATGGCAAATCTTGCTTACGGAGTTTGATATTGTCTACGTGACCCGGACTGCAATGAAAGCACAAGCGCTGGCTGATTATTTGGCCGAGAATCCAGTTGATGATGAATATGAACCTTTGAAAACATACTTCCCCGATGAGGAGATAATGCATGTTGAAGAACTAGAACAAGTCGAAAAGCCAGGATGGAAACTGTTCTTGATGGAGCTGCCAACGCCAAGGGTGTCGGGATAGGAGCAGTACTGATTTCTGAGACAGGGCAACACTACCCTGTCACTGCTCAACTTCGTTTCTATTGCACCAATAACATGGCTGAATACGAGGCATGTATCTTGGGTTTGAGATTAGCTATAGACATGGGTGTCCAGGAAATCTTGGTCATGAGTGACTCGGATCTTCTGGTACACCAGATTCAGGATGAATGGGAGACACGAGATTTGAAGCTCATACCGTATTGGCAGTGTTTGCATGAACTTTGTCAACGGTTTCAATCAATATATTTCAGGCATATTCCAAGGATTCACAATGAGGTTGCCGACGCTTTGGCCACTTTGGCGTCAATGCTGCACCATCCAGACAAGGCTTATGTGGACCCATTACAGATTCAGGTCCGAGATCAGCATGCCTATTGTAATATGGTGGAAGAAGAGCTTGATGGTGAGCCGTGGTTCCATGATATCAAAGAATACCTCTGGATGGGAGTGTACCCAGCACAGGCTACGGGGGATCAAAAGAGAGCAATTCGACGCTTGGCAAGCGGATTTTTCTTCAGTGGACGAGTGTTGTACAAGAGAACTCCAGATCTTGGATTGTTGAGATGCATGGATGCGAAACAAGCTACAGTTATCATGGCCGAGTACATGCGGGAGTTTGCGGACCTCATATGAGTGGATATGTATTGGCAAGGAAGATTCTCCAAGCGGGTTATTATTGGCTTACTATGGAACGGGATTGCATCAGCTTCGTGCGCAAGTGTCATCAATGTCAGGTACATGGAGATTTGATTCATTCCCCACCATCTGAATTGCATACAATGTCGGCACCATGGCCTTTCGTTGCTTGGGGAATGGATGTCATTGGGCCGATCGAGCCAGCGGCGTCAAATGGGCACAGGTTCATTCTGGTAGCTATTGATTATTTCACTAAGTAGGTGGAAGCAAAAACCTTCAAATCTGTGACCAAGAAGGCAGTGGTCGATTTTGTACATTCGAATATCATCTGTCGGTTTGGGATCCCGAAGGTGATCATCACAGACAATGGTGCCAATCTCAACAGTCATTTGATGGCAGAGACATGTCAGCAGTTTAAGATCACGCACCGCAATCCACCCCATATTGTCCTAAGGCAAATGGAGCAGTCGAAGCAGCTAACAAGAACATCAAGAAAATACTTCGGAAAATGGTAGAGGGGTCCAGGCAATGGCATGAGAAGTTGCCTTTTGCCCTTTTAGGCTATCACACTACTGTCCGCACTTCAGTAGGGGCAACTCCTTATTCATTGGTGTATGGCACTGAAGCAGTAATACCCGCAGAGGTTGAAATCCCGTCCCTTCGGATCATCGCTGAGGCGGAAATTGATGACGTTGAATGGGTTAAAGCCCGCTTGGAACAACTAAGTTTGATTGATGAAAAGAGATTGGCAGCAGTATGTCACGGTCAGTTGTACCAACAGAGAATGGCAAGAGCATATAACAAGAAGGTGCGTCCGCGGAAATTCGAAGTAGGGCAATTGGTGTTGAGGCGTATCCTACCTCATTGGGCTGAGGCGAAAGGAAAGTTCGCCCCGAACTGGCAGGGGCCTTTTGTTGTAACCAGAGTGTTGTCCAATGGCGCATTATATTTGACGGATGTGGAAGGGAAATGTGTAGAAATGGCTATCAACTCTGATGCAGTCAAGCGATACTATGTATGATTTCTTGGTTTAATTGTACTTTATTGTATTTGGCATATTTTTGAGATTGAAATGATGAAGGCATTTTGTTCTGCTATCCAAACACTTTATCCTTTGTTACCCCCTTTGAGCCTCATTCATTTCCTTTCATACCCCTCTTTCGGAATCAGTAGCAAAGATCAGAAACACAAGCGTGAAAGATAAGTCACGGAAAAAAGAGAAAAGAGAAAGAATGAAAAGAGAGAGAAGAAAAGGAAGGAAGAAAGGAAAAGAATAAAAGAAACAAAAAAAGAAAAAAGAAAAAAAAAACAACAACAAAAAAAAGAGAAAAGGAAGAAAGAAAAAGAAAAGAAGAGGAAGAGGAAGAGGAAGAAAAAGAAATGAAAAATCACAACAAATTAATTTTTATGGCCTGAACTACGTTTGACTTGATCCCGAAAGGGTACGAAGGAAGCCTCTCTCTGAGGTTCAGTCACACCGAAATAAAAATCCAAAAGTCCCCAAGAAAGAAACCGGGGCAGAAGTTGTGGTTGTTGTGAGAAATCTGATTCCGAAAGTTGTAATTCTGAACCCATGTTGAATTGTTTTGAGCCTTTGATACCCTTTCTTTCTAACCCTATCCAAAAGCCCACATTACGGTCCAAAGAAAGACCTTCTTATCAATCTTCAGGAAGTGCCAATACGAGCAAGTAAAAGTGATTCACTTCAGGGGTAACACTCCGGTGCAGGGGAAAAATGATAAAAATGAGAGAGTCTGATTGGTGAAAACCCTCACGGGCACCATAAGGCGAAGTGAGTTGAGAGAAATCAAAATGAGAAAGTCTTATTGGTGAAAACCCTCACGGGCACCGTAAGGTGAAGGGAGTTGAGAGAAATCAAATGAGAGAGTCTTATTGGTGAAAACCCTCACGGGCACCGTAAGACGAAGGCGAGTTTTTCAGACAGGCAAATGAGACAAGTCTGTAGTCAAAAGCTGCTCAAGACATTGCAAGACGAGCAAGGTTTGGGTTCGGTTGAATATCAGATTGTGAAAGTCCGGAACAACAAATGTGGCAATCGAAAGTTGATTGGTTAGACAGATTGGGCTGATTAGTCGGATAATTGTGGGACGGAGTGAAGCCCAGCAGCAGGGATGTACCTAGCAAGAATGCCAGCAACTAACCACATTTTTAAACTGACAAGATTTTTCTTTGATTGAAACAGGGGCAGAAAGTTTTCATTGGTTTCGGAGAAACCCTCCTTAAGGAAAAAGCAAGCATCCAAAACAGGTATGGCGGGAAATTCTCAGGACCCTCCTGGAAAAAATGGGACTTAGTTTAAATTTCAAAACAATCATGAGTAGCATAATTTAGCATAAATAGGAATATAAGTTGGTTTCAAAGTTCGCACGGTTAAGATAGGATTCAATTAGGAGTTTTCAGGACCCTCCTGGATAATGGGATGTAGCTTTAAAGTTCGTTTCAGATAACAAGATATAGTGGGAGTCGTACCTTCAGTAGATATAACTTAGGTTAAAACTATCTTTTAACTAGAAGCTGTCAGGACCCACCTGGATAATAGGGAGTAGTTTAAGACCTTTTTGATAACAAATATAGTGGGGTAATACCTCTAGAGGATATAACTTAGGTTCATAATTATTAGAAGTTGTCAGGACCTCCCTGGATAATAGGACTTAGCTTTCAAATTCTTATAATAGTTGGTAGAACAATTTAGTTTAACACTCACCCATGTGCCCAGCTACCAAACTGGTGCAGAAGTTTTCTTTGTTTTTTTTCTATTTTTGTTGCAGTCAGGAGCCCACCTGGAGAACAAGGGAATGCTTTTCAAGTTTCAGCAATCAGAAGCCCACCTGGAGAACAAGGGAATACTTTTCAAGCTTCAGCAATCAGGCGCCCACCTGGAGAACAAGGGAAGTACAATTCAAATTTTAGCTTTTAATTTTTAATATTTGATAACATGCTGCACCCAGTTACCAAACTGGGGCAGAAAATTTTCTTTGTTGTTTATTTTGTTGCAGTCAGGAGCCCACCTGGAGAACAAGGGAATGCTTTTCAAGTTCAGCAGTCAGGAGCCCACCTGGAGAACAAGGGAATACTTTTCAAGTTCAGCAATCAGGATCCCACCTGGAGAACAAGGGAATGCTTTTCAAGTTCAGCAGTCAGGCGCCCACCTGGAGAACAAGGGAAGTGCAATTCAAATTTTAGCTTTTAATATTTGATAACATGCTGTACCCAGTTACCAAACTGGGGCAGAAAATTTTCTTTGTTGTTTATTCTGTTGCAGTCAGGAGCCCACCTGGAGAACAAGGGAATACTTTTCAAGTTCAGCAGTCAGGAGCCCGCCTGGAGAACAGAGGCATACATTTCAAGTTTCAGCAGTCAGGAGCCCGCCTGGAGAACAGAGGCACACATTTCAAGTTTCAGCAGTCAGGAGCCCGCCTGGAGAACAGAGGCACACATTTCAAGTTTCAGCAGTCAGGAGCCCGCCTGGAGAACAGAGGACTACATTTCAAGTTTTAGTGGTCAAAGCGTCACTTGAGGAAAGGGAGAACACGGCAGAATGCAATTCAAGGTAGCAACAAAAGAATTCCAGTGGAAGAATACAAGTTCAAGGCAACCCAAAGAGCAAGTTAGAAGACATAGATAGGACCCTTTTTGTAATTCATAGATCATAGCTTAGGCTAGCTTCTTTTTATTTTAATATGGTGTAATAAGGAGGTCAGCAAGCAGTAACAGCAGCAACAGCAGTGAAATCACAGCCCTGGTAGTCCCAGCTACCAAACCTTCCAGAACTACACTGACCTGATTCCTTTATAGCCAAGGATATGTAGGCAACCTTTGAAGCAGGGTTCGGTCAGAAAGGTTTTCAATAATGCTTCACACGGAATATTCAAACGGGCAAAAATCGCTCGTATCCGCTCACTTATCTTTTCCCGAGAACTCTTCGTGTTCCCGAGCAAAGAGGGGCAGCTGTGAGCACGTGATTTTTGCCCTAAGTGAATTATTCCCAAAAATTCAAACAAAATGATTTCTTCCATTATTTTGTGAATTTTGTGTTATTTTGTGTTAATTGTTTGCATTTTATTTGTGCATTTAATTCACATGGAAAAAATAAAAAAAATAATACACATGACATTTGCATTTAGGATCTAATTTCATATTTTAGGATTAATTAGGGGTTAATTCGTTTTAGAACAAAATACGAGAAAAATAACAAAATAGTTTACTTTTGCATTTTAATTGTTTAATTGTAAATTCGTCACGAAATAGATTTTAAATAATTTTAGGGTTTAATTAGTTTAACTTTGAAATATATTAGGACTTTATTTTAATTTTTAGCATTTTTATAAAATCAGGAAAAATATAAAAAAAAATACAAAATGAAAACAAAAATAAAACAAAAGCAAGTAAGTAAAGAAAAGAACAAAAGAAAAAGGGGTTGCCCAAATTGGGCCTGTTAAAAAAAAAAACAAACAAATCCGGATGGCCCAAAAGAGCCACCCACGTCTAGGCCCAGACCTTGCCCCGCCCGGTCCAAGTCTTC
>NW_017682252.1:9534-10222 GCF_001879085.1 Nicotiana attenuata | reverse complement strand
TTGCTAAGTAAGAAAGAAGCTTATGCTGGTGAACTCGTACAGACACTTTCTCAAACCAGGAGGACCTTCGTGAGTCTTCTACCAAGGTCAACTTTTTAGAGAGTTCACTTGCTCCTTTGCAAGCTTCTTATGATTCTGTCCCGGCTGAAAATGAAAAGCTTAAAGACGAGATTGATCAATGGGAAAAAGATTATGAAATTCTTGAAGACAAGACTGCAATTGAAGTGAGTTGGGCAATTCTAAACACCCGCCATGATACCCTGATGGAAGTTAGCCAAGAAGGCTTTAGTTTGGATGCAGAGTTAGCCAAAATAAAAAAGACTATTGAAAAAACTCAGCAAGGCCAAGACTTTCCTTCTCCCATGGCTGATATTCCCGAGCACATCGAAGATGAAATGGGTACGGTGGATGCTCCAACTCCTTCAAGCAATCCCGAACCTTCTGCTGCTCATGACCCTGTTTCAGATCCTTCTTCAGCCCCTCAGTGAAAAGTTTATGATATGTTACTTCTCTTTTTTTTTTACTTGTGGTAATGTGGTTACTAACCCCCGGGTTCCCATTTTGGGGGGTTTTGAGTTTTTTTTAGGAAAAGGTATAAAACTCCCCGACGTACCTTTTCCGGGGTACNTTTTTTTACGTATAAATTGACTAACGTAATTGATGACTAAGTTCATCTTAAGTCTAAACT
>NW_017682252.1:4449-6628 GCF_001879085.1 Nicotiana attenuata | reverse complement strand
TCCCATCGTTGACAACCTTCCTCTTGCTCCTGTTAGGAGTAGGAGAGGAGGTAGACTTCGTAGTTTAGGGTCCTCATCATCGCGAGGCACTTCTCTTCCTTCAAAAAGTTCTACACCCCCTTCTAGAACTAGAGGTTCTCTTTCTCAAAGGTCTTCATCTAGGGGTAAAGAACCCACTGAACCTCTTCGTGAACCTTTGGTAGATGAGATTGTTCCTGCTGAACTATCTTTCTACAATGATAGAGAGTCTATTAGAAACCAAGTTTCTTCTATGTCTTCTTTAGATCGTGCTGATATTTACCCAACTCAGATCACTAAAGGTTTGATTTCCGTGGTTCGTAGGGATTGCCACTGGAGTCATGATTTTTCCATTATAATTCCTAATGCAAACCAAAGAATCACTTCTTATTTAATGGGGTTTTCTTTCGTATATACATACCCTTTTACTTTGAATTTCAAACCTCCTATTGACCCGATTATCCTCGAATTTTGTCGTTTTTTCGATGTTTGCTTAGGTCAAATTACCCCTATCGTGTGGAGGGCAGTTGCTTGTTTGAGGCATTTGGCCAACATGGCTGGCATGCCTTTTACTTTCTTTCATTTAATTCATCTTTATTCTCCCAAACTCTTCCGTCAAGGAATTTTTACTTTAGTAGCGAGAAGCAAAAGAGTTTTGGTTAGCCCTGAGGACGATAAGGACCGTGGCTGGTACGCCAGGTTTGTTGCTGCCCCCACTGTTGGTTTAGTGGGTGAAGAAAATATTCCATTCCCCGAGAAATGGAATTTTGCACGTGAGTTTTTTTTTTGTAACTTTTCTATGACTCTCTTTTTATTACTGATGATTGTCATTTTAACTTCTTCTTCTTTTTCAGCAACCATGGGAATTGTTAATGAAATTCCTAATTTTCGTGGTTGGGTAGAAAAGCTGTTAAGTGTTGCTCCGATGGAAGTAGATCTTGGAAAAACCTTTCTCATCGGTTTGGTTGGAAAGTGAAAACTCACGGTAAATGCTTTCTCTTTCATGTTCTTTGCACTTCCATTCATTTCTTTCTTTAAAATTTGCTTTATTCCTTCTTTCTATCAGGATTTCCCATTCGAGGCATAAGTGTTGAGGCTGTCATAGCTTCTCAGAGTTTCTTTGGAAAAGGCCCAAGAGATTGTTCTGGGTTCTTCTGCTGATCAAGATTCTGAAGAAGAGGAAGAACAAGATGAGGGTTCTTTGATAAAAAGGCCACGAGCTAGAAGACGCATTATTTCAGATGATGAAGCATCTCCCCCTCGTTCTATTCTTCCCACCGAGCCTGTTGAAGCCGCCTTGGTGATTTCCGATGATGATACTCCCGCAGCTGCTCGTGATTCTGTTGCTCAGATTTTTGCCTGTGGGTTTGATAATGAAAATTTGGGTCCAATTTCTAATGAAGTGCCTCTTGCCTCTTTTTCCATGTCTGCTCCTGTGACACCTTCTTTGCCAGTCGTGAATGTTGCCGTTGCTGCTCCTCCCCAGGCTGTTTTGACTTTTTCTACAACTCATCCTACAACTATCCATCATACTGAGGTTGGTTCCTCAAGCGGAGGTGAAGCTATGAGGCAGGTTATCATCGAGGTTCCTGCCGATGGTAACCTTTTGCGGAAATCAGGTGGGGCTTATGTATGGTTGAAGCCTCTGATTGGTCCAGTTGAGAAATCCAAGCTTGAGAGTCACAACTCTTTGACTTGGATGAACGACATAGTTCAGTCATCTTTAAGGGTATACTTTTTTTATACTTTACCTCATATTTCTTCAATTTAAGGTTCTCACCTTTTTTTTTATTAGATCAATCTAGTTGGCACGGAAATGATGAAGAGGGTTTCCCACACAGAGCAATTAATGCATGACTATCAAGTTGAAGCGGACAACTGGAGGGAGCAGTATGAGAGTCTCCAAATTGACATGGAAGTGTTAGAAGAGAGTAAGCGTACCTTGGAGCAGCAACTGAAGGTTTTAAGCTCAGAGTTAGCAGTCGAGAAGGCATGCTCGAGTCAAGCTGATAAGGACAAGAATCTCCTTGAAACATCTTTCTCCGAGCAGCTTTCCAAAGCCAATGAAGAAATCAGAGAATTGAAGGCTTTGCTAAGTAAGAAAGAAGCTTATGCTGGTGAACTCGTACAAACACTTTCTCAGACCCAGGAAGATCTTCGT
>NW_017682252.1:0-779 GCF_001879085.1 Nicotiana attenuata | reverse complement strand
AACGTTTCTTCAGGTCGGTCTTTGACTCTCGCGCGGTATTACTTACACTACACGGTTAGAAACAAGAAAACCCAAACTTACCGATGAGACAACAAATGCACATTTCTCGGGATTTAGCTTCATATTGAACTTTCGTAAGATTTGAAATGTATCAAACAAATGTGGTATATGGTCCCCTGATTGTTGAGTTTTGACAAGCATATCATCTATGTAAACTTCCATAGGTTTTCCTAGATGTTCTTGAAACATCTTAGTCACCAACCTTTGACACGTGGCACCAGCGTTTTTGAGACCAAAGGGCATTACTTTGTAACAGTAAGTCCCCCTGTCTGTTATAAATGAAGTTTTTTCCTCATCTAGGGGATCCATTTTAATCTGATTATACCCTGAATATGCATCTAAGAAGCTTAACAATTCATGTCCTGCAGTAGCATCAATCAGTTAATCTATATGTGGTAACGGAAAAGAATCTTTAGGACAAGCTTTGTTAAGGTCGGTGTAGTCTGCACAAACTCGCCATTTGCCATTCTTTTTTGGTACCACTACAGTATTAACTAACCAATTAGGATACTTTACCTCGCGGATAGAGCCTATTTTTAAAACTTTTTGGACCTCATCTTGAATCACCTGATTTTTGAAAGACCCCTGCTTTCTCTTCTTTTGTTTGATCGGTGGATATGATGGATCCTCATTTAGCTTGTGAGTCATTACCTCCGGGGGTATCCCTGTGATATCAGAATGGGACAAGACAAAGCAATCTACGTTAGTTTTCAAAAATT
>NW_017682251.1:5606-10224 GCF_001879085.1 Nicotiana attenuata | reverse complement strand
AAAAAACACGCATATACATTATTCCGGGGCTCGTGTTGGAGTTCAGTTGTTTCAACTTGCATAAGTAAGTTTTCTGTTTTGCTTCTTCTTTTATTTGAATCTTATAATTAGTTTAAAATTCTGTTTAATCAATTCATGCAAGTTTCTGTAAGTTTCAGTTAATTTAGACTTGATTTAGGTCTGTTCATATTCATGTTAGGTTAGTTTAACTCGCAATAGGTCAGTTTTTAATTCATAAGTTGTCCATTGATTGATACCTGTTTATGGTCGATCCTGTTTTGATTGTTCGTTTAGTTTTGGATTAGTTCAGGGTTAACCCTGTTTTATTGATTTTGATTGGTTAATGCAAGTGTTAGTTCTTGTTCTTTGATAATTCACTTTTATTGTTTAGTGCAATTAAGTTTATTGTTAGTTGATAATTGGATAGTGGTGTGATTTAGGATTAATTTTAAGTCTCAATTAGCATCAATTTTAGAATTTTTGGAATCACTTTGGTTATAGCTGAACCTGTCAGTCCCTGTGAGTAGTTAACCATAGTTATTTGACCAAGTAAGAGGGGTTGAGGTCAATTAGTATAGGTTGGTAATTTCAGAATAAATAAAAGGGTAGTTTAGGTACTTTAGCCAAGGAATCTTGTAGTAATTGAAATTAGAAACCCCTAGAACCTTCTAGATGGGGTTCCAATTAGAAATTCAAGAACTTAGTAACATAGCTTGGGCAATAAGTCAAAAATTTTAAGGACTAACTAGCTAAAAATAAAAGTCAGAAAAGGATTAAAGAGTAAAAATTAAAAGTTGAAGCAGCCCTAGTAACTTGCCTATAAAGGCATTGTTACTTGGAATACAAGACAGATTTTTTGAGCATTGAAAAACTCTGAAATTTGGGGGCGGCTGAACCCTGAAATTTACTACTCTATGGAATTTTTGGATGAATTAGAGATTCCCAGGTCTCGAATCACAATTCCAGCTCACACAAGTTTGAATATGGACTAGCTTTCCTTGTGCTTTCAGTAGTTAGAGCTGCAGAGAATTTTAGAGTGTCATTTTGAAATTAACTGGGCTATTCGAGTCGATTTCTGGGTCTTGTTACTGGTTTTGGTAGCTGTGAATTCGATTTGAGATTGTTGTTGCTCTTGTTGCTTAACACTGCTACTTCCTCTTGCTGTTGCTGACCCCTTTCTTTACTTTGCTCAATTCCAGGTACCTTTGTAATCCCTAGTGGCTCATTCAATGCATGTGAATACTTGTGAAATCCAAATGATGAAGCAATTCGATCATACAAGTCTGTTTTGGCTTCCATTACTAGTTAATGTGTAGTTGTAGTTCATTTAAATAAATGAGTATTGGTGTTAGATAGGACTATGTGTGTTATTTAGGGCTGTTTAAATTTGTTTTGTAGTTAATATGTGTATAATTTGGACTGTTGAACTGTTATTAATTGGAGTTACTAGACCATTCTCTTCACTTCGTACAAGTAGGATATCCAATAATACTTGTTTAGCACAGCTAAGTTTACAATATCACAGGCAGTATCAGTTTGAGCTACAATATTAGGAAATATAAATGCTTAGGATATAATAGTAGCATTATAATAATCCCGAGTTCCAGTATTGATTTTCAGTTTTTTGCTTAGTCAATACTAGATTTGTTTGAGAGGTACACGGGTTAAGTCTAAAGGTTTATCACAATTCTAGATTAAAGGCTAGTATCAATTGACATGCGAATCGGAGCATTAGCTTAGTATGGTTGTAAATATTTGGACCATCGAGACAGGCCCAATGTACACTACAATTGAAGGCCTGTCCGGTTGTCTTGCCTCATTCCGGAATCGGGCTCACATTGAGCCCAAGATTTTGGCGGCTTCAGGAACGCCGACGGCTCAGCTCAGGCGACCGGATTGCTTCATGTTTGGGCCAGTGCCTAGGCCCAAAAATTTGTTGTGAGTTAAAAACCCCTTTAAAATCACATTGGGAATGTGGGGATTGATTTGCAAGTATAAATTTAGGTTTTCGAGTTAGGTAGCGAGTCCAAACTAAGAGGGTCTTCCCTTTTGTTTGAATTCGGACTTGAACTTGAGGCCCGAATTTATAATATCAAATTAATTAGGCCCTTTTAGAGACAAAAGAAGTAGAAAATCATAGTTTCTTTAGGATAGCCTTCGAATAAAATGAGATGAGCCTCGCCGCACAAAACATATAAATTGCGGGGCCCTCATTAAATACTTTATTAAAATATTTTAGAAATTCGGGACATGCCATTTGGCGAATTTTCATGGCTTCCCGCGAAGTTAATAAGGCGCTAGCCACTTTAGGCACGCTTTTAATAATTTTAGTTTCCTAAACTCGGGTGCGCATTTCATGCAACCCAAATCCAAATCCCAAAACGTTAAATAAGAGGTGTTTAGGATCCGGGTGCATTTCATGTGACGTGATCCAAAAACACGCTCTTAAACGGCGTTCACTTTCGTAAAAACAAAATAAACTAAAAGCGGTAAATAATCTTAAAATTGCACTATAGGTTTAAATATGTATAAAAACCAGATTTTAGCCATTTATGATAATTTAAGCGACCGTGCTAGAACCACGGGATCCGGGGGTGCCTAACACCTTCCCTCGGGTCAACAGAATTCCTTACACAGAATTTCTGGTTCGCAGACTCCAATTGGGAAGTCGAAATTTTCCTCGATTTGGGAGTTAAATTAAATCGGTGACTTGGGACACCAAAAGCCAATCCTATCCCAAGTGGCGACTCTAAATATAAATAAATGATCCCATTTCGAATAATGTCACTTTAAATGGAAAAACTCCCTTATACATTTATCCTTCGGGGTAGGTGTGTAAAAAAGGAGGTGTGACAGCTCTGGCGACTCTGCTGGGGACACGAACCCAAAATTTCGATTCAGGGTTCAAGAATTCGAGCTTAGTATAATTGTTATATTTGGCTTTATCTGATTTTCCTACATGTTCCATGCTATATGTGCTAAATATTTTACCGCTTTGATATTTGTTGAAATTGTATATATAAACTGCCGCGAATCCCTTCCTCTCTCTGAGTCTTCTACATCATGGAGAAGGGTGCACTTCGTGTAGCTTCTCTTCTGTTTAGAGTCTTTTCCCATTTAGAACGAGGTTGGATAAGTTGCAAAGCCGGTGGAGCTTCTGTATCCCCGGTACGCTGCCTCCCCCTCGGCTCGAGTTGTCCGCTCGAGTAAGCCAGGTCTAGACTAATAAACCTAGGGTTAAACCTAGAAGAACAACACCTCATGCCGGATCCCTAGTAGGACGTTTGTTTGCATCATGTGCATTTGACTTAGGGGACTCAACACAGGGGTTGGGTCCGTCTAGGACAGGTGACCTGAAATAAATTGACCATCCTGATGCATCTTATGTGCTACTTGCGCATTTATTTGCTCGGCTTTGCATGTTGACCGGCTTGTCTAAATGAGTGAATTATGAAAATAAGCAGTGTTAGGACTAAGTGAGGGTGACCATTTGTTTTGGAAAAAACCCAATGCCCAAATAGTACCGAAATGCTGCCGGATTTTTGAAAAATAAAAAAAAGAAAAAGGAAAATATTTGAAAAATAGAAAGAAAATTGTTGGTCAAAATAGTTTTGATTTTGGCAAATCTGCCCGAACTACGCTGGTTTGATTCTCACCGGATGTGAGATACGTAGGCAACCCTCATCGGGTCCAACCTCCCTTTTTGCAAAAATAGCCAAAAAATGTCAAAATCTTAATTTTTGTCATAAATAAGTCGGGTGATGCCATTCTTGTCTAAAATAATCCGAATGCCCCCAAAGGACGCCGGAAGACCGTTTTTGCAAGAACAGCCACCCTGAGTAATTTAAATGGTTTGCGAGCACAACCTTAAAATCTTCCTCCCAGAAGTGCTGAAAGATGTATTTGCAAATCCAAGTCCTTATTTTCTAAATAAAGAATTTTGCACAAATAGCCATTTTTAAATAAATCATTAAATTCCCCTAAATAAATGTGCAGGATGAATTCAAACAACATTGAAACCTTCTCAGTCCTAAGCGAGATCCCTTTGAAACCCCATATGTGGTGGCATGATTTGGGAAAAGGAAGCAGAGACACTGTGGTCAAAAGCCTGGGCGGCCTCGTAGATTTATTAAAAATCAAACCAAGGAAGGATGTCATTGAGGCACCGATACCATTTTGGGACCCGACCCATAATGTATTCCGGTTTTCAGATTTTGAACTCACACCCACATTGGAAGAAATCGCCGGATATGCCGGTCTCAACGGGAACTTCCGTGGTAGATACCCTTTGGCCCCACGGCCGATAACTCTTCATAGGTTTTTGGACTTGTTGAACATCAGTCGGGATATTCAGGACCCGCATCTGGCGGAAGGGTGTTGTACACTACACTTCCTATATCACCGGTATGGTAACCCCAAAGGTTTTGAGGAACCCAATACAGGATTAACACATGTTGGAAATAAGGACAAGTGGGAAGCCCGACGGGGATTAACCTTCATGGTGGCCTTTTTGGGAGTGGTAATTTGTCCTAGAAAAGATGGTCACATAGACCTTGGCCTAGTAGGAATGCTAGATGTTGCCATGAAGAAACCTACTAGCACGGTGGTTCCCTTGATT
>NW_017682251.1:0-969 GCF_001879085.1 Nicotiana attenuata | reverse complement strand
CACCAATATATGTACCAAAAGGAGCCTATGTGGTACGGGGGACAATTAAACCGCCTCGGCTGAGTGAGCCAGTGGTTATTGGACGCGTACCACAGAAGCCAATGACAGACCCCTCTGCGGTGCCATGGAACTACCAGCAAACAGTGGTCACATACAAGGGCAAAGAAATTTCGGGGGAACTTCCAGGGAAGAACTCTGTTGAGAGATATTCGAATGTGCAGGAAGTGAATAATGCCGCTCGAAAGCGTTTTCCGTCCAAGAGGCCAGTGAGTGCTTAAGAAGCAGAAGCCTTCTTCCAGAAAATGAAGATGCCTGATTATGAGACAGTGGATCAATTAAGAAAGTACCCTGAACAGGTGTCCCTGCTCCCATTAGTGACAAAATCCTCCGAACATCAGAAGATCTTGATGAAAACTTTGAATGAGGCATACGTGCCAAATTAAACTTCAGTCGAGCAGCTCGAAAGGATGACGGAAAGGTTTTTTGCCATCAATCAACTCTCTTTTAGTAAGAATGACTTGCCTCCTGAAGGCGCAGCCCACAACAAAGCCTTGCATCTGACCGTCAAGTGTGAGGGTTACTATGTCAAACGAGTCATGGTGGATGGAGGATCGGGGGTTGACATCTGCCCACTCTCCACATTGCAGAGGATGGAGATCGGGACAGAAAAGATTCGCCCGAATAATGTTTGTGTAAGGGCTTTTGATGGTATTAAGAGGGATACCATCGGTGAAATCGACATGATATTGACCATAGGACCGGTAGACTTCGAGGTGACCTTCCAGGTGTTGGACATGGATACATCTTACAACTTCCTTCTGGGGAGGCCTTGGATCCATGCTGCAGGAGCTGTGCCCTCTACTCTCCACCAAATGGTAAAATTCGAGTATGAAGGTCAGGAAATCGTGGTCCACGGAGAAGACGAGCAATCTATCTATCGTGATCCATCTATCCCATGTTTGGAGGCAA
>NW_017682250.1:0-10224 GCF_001879085.1 Nicotiana attenuata | reverse complement strand
CCGGCCCGCACACCATTTTGTGCGGTCCGCACTAACCCCACAGGGGCATTTTTGTCCAGATTTTTCAGCCTAGTATAAATAGCTTCTTTTTTTCCTTTTTTAGGGCATCAGATATTGTAATTAAGCAGCTGCACTCGTGGGTTCGAGATTCTTCGCTATTTTGGGCAATTTTAGCTACTTTTAATCATTGAATCTTTGTGTTTAGCTTAGTGATTAATTAATATGAGTTTATCTTCATCTATTTCTTATTTTTCTTCTTCAATTATGAGTAGCTAGACCCATTAGCTAGGGTTGTGGCTCAACCCTAGTATGGGTAATTGATGGGTCTTGTATTTTAGGGCTAATTTGACTATGGGTGTTTGTTATTTGGGCCAATTTCATGGTTAATTTTTGAATTAGTGGTTGCAAACACTAGTTTGTGTTGAGTTTACTTGAGCTCTTCTTAAGAAAGAGAGCCTAAGTTTCCGAAATTGGTCCAACAAGGAATTGGGGCGTACTCAAGAGATTGATAGCCCAATTAAAGGGTTAAACCTCGAGAGAGTAATACCCGACTTGAACCGTAGTTGCTTGTGCAAATTTGCATACCCAATTGGTCTTGAGAAAGTCAATTGGGCAAAATCACTTGAACCACTGAGAGATGTAGAGTGGGTAAATTAGTGCAACGGTTATATCATACTCCCCAATCATGTCAAACGTGCCTTAGACTCAAGTACCCGTCAATTGACCACCTAGGCGGAAGTCACTACCCTAGTGCCTTTTAAACCTATTTGAACAACTCGTAGCATTATAACTCTTAGCATAATTTAGTTGCAATTACCAATTGTAGTTTGTTAACAGTAGAAGTAAACAAAAACCCCAAAAATGAATAGAAGTGTAATTAAGGACACATACACAATCCTAAACTAGATAGATACTCGATTCCAATTCTAGCTCTCTGTAGATATCGATCCCGACCCAACATCGGGTAGAAGCTGCTCCGACCCTCCCTATCTACTTAATTAGTAGTGCGGAGTAGGCCGTGATAACTTTTTGGCGCCGTTGCCCGGGAGCTAACGGTTTTGGATATCTATTTAGTTAGTTTTGTGTATTGTTCTTCTTTCCTTCTTTGTTACTAATTTGTGTGTGTCAATACTTCAGGTACCAAATGGCTTTAAATGCTAATGACCATATTGGAAACGTGCTTGCGGGGGAGGAGGTTGATGATATTGGAGAGGAAGAGGTGCCTCTTGTACCTCCTGGACCACGACGAGGCCACCAGGCCAATGTTAATGAAAATATTCCAGAACCTCCTCCGCCACCTCCAAGAGCGGTTCCTCGGGTGCTCCCAAACCAAGGCTATGCAAGTGCAATTGTCCCACCCCGAATTCGGTCGGGCAATTTTCAAATTACTAATGTGATGCTGACATGATTGGAGCAACGTGGGTACTTCACGGGCGCTGCCACTCAAAATGCTTACAAACATCTCAAGGGGTTCGTGGATACCTGTTGGGGGAGCAAGCAAACCAATGTGTCCGAAGATGCACTCCGGTTGAGACTCTTCCCATTCTCACTTAGGGGGAAGGCTTTGGATTGGCTTGAGCGACTTCCCAACCATTCCATCACTAGTTGGGATGAGTTGGCGGATAAGTTCATAGCAAAGTTCTTTTCACCGGGACATATGGCGACTTTGCGGGATGAGATATTGGCTTTCAAGCAGGAGCCCACCGAACCCTTGCATGAGATTTGGGAGAGATATAGAATTATGGTGAAGGAATGCCCCAATAATTACATGGAGGAGAATATGTTGCACAAACTTTCTACCGGGGCATCAATACTACAAATCAATGCATAGTCAATCAACTCGCTGGGGGTAATTTTATGAAGTTGACGTATGATGAAGCTTGTGCCATTCTTGATGAGATGGCGGATACATCTTCCGCATGGCAAAGTAGAGCCAATGTGCCCCAGGGTGACCCCACAGTCACTCATTTGCACAAAGAGTTACATGACCATGGGCAAGCGATAGCGGAATTGACAACTAGCATGAACCAACTAGCAAAGGCACAGTTGCATCAAGTCCAAAATCCTCGCCAAGTGAATGCCAAGTGTTAATATGCTAGTGAACCAAAGAAGGCAAAGAGGTCAACATAACCAAGGGAATTCGGATCAATTTTACAATGATGGTAGTGGATTTCAAGATGATGGCTATGATGGGCAAAATGAAGAGGTACAATATGTGAACAATTATCAAGGCCAAAGAGGCAATTCTTCCAACCAACAACAACAATGGAGGTCCCAAGGTAATTGGGGAAATTAACAATAAGGCAACAATGATTGGAACAATCACCAACAAGGGAACAACAATTGGGGAAACAATAATCAAAATTCGAATTGGGGAAATCAAAACAACAATCGGAACAATCAAGGAAACTGGGGGAACAACAACAATTAGGGTGGATGGAACAACAATCAAGGCAATCAGGGGCACGATTTTCAAAGGCCCCCAATGTACCAACAACTGAGAAAGGTCCTAGTTCTTATAGCAATGATATGGGTAGAATTGAAATGATGTTCGAACAAATGATGAAGACGAATGCGGATTCGGATGCTCAATTGTCTTCTCACAATACTTCCATTAGAAATTTGGAGGTGCAACCAGGTCAATCTCTCAATCCTTGAATACACGCCCTAAGGGTGCTCTACCAAGTGACACGGTAGTGAACCCGAAGGGCGGGAATAATCATGTTATGGCGGTGACCACTAGGAGTGGACGAGGCGGTGATGTGAATGCCTCCAAACAAAAGCAAGTTTTGGGTGATGAAGTTGAGTTGCAAGAAGATGAAGTTCCTTTGGTGGTTGAGAATGTGGTTGATGAAAATGTGAATGAAGATGTGAGGATTGATATTCAAGATGCCGAGGTGGAAACACAAAATGACGTGAACCCGTCTAGGGAACATGTAATTGACATGCCCAAACCGGTTGTGCCAAAAGTCAAGGCACCCTTGCTTAGACCACCTCCACCTTATCCTCAAAGGCTAGCCAAGCAGAAAAGTGAGAATCAGTTCAAAAAGTTCATTGACATGATGAAGAGCTTATCCATCAATGTGCCTTTGGTGGAGGCTTTGGAGAAAATGCCTGGCTATGCCAGATTCATGAAAGATTTGGTGACCAAGAAAAGATCCATGGACTGTGAAACTATCAAGATGACCCACCAAGTTATTGCTATAGTACATTCAATGGATCCAAAGTTGGAGGATCCCGGTGCTTTCACCATCCCTTGCACTATTGGTAGTGCGGATTTTGCCAAGGCTTTATGTGATCTAGGGGAAAGTATCAACTTGATGCCCTACTCAGTTTTCAAGACTTTGAGTATTGGGCCACCAAGGCCAACTTCCATGAGATTGCAAATGGCGGATAGATCAATGAAGCGACCTTTGGGTATTGTTGATGATGTGCTTGTCCGGGTGGACAAATTTATCTTGCCAGCGGATTTTATGATATTGGATTACGAGGTGGATTATGAAGTCCCGATCATATCGGGGAGACCTTTCCTTGCTACGGGGAAGGCTCTAGTTGATGTGGAAGCATGGGAACTCACTTTTCAGGTGGGTAATGAAAAGGTAGTATTCCATATGTGCAAGTCAATGAAGCAGCCCAATTGTACCGAAGTGTGCTCATTTGTGGATTTAGTCACGGCTGTGATAATTGATGATACAAGTGCTATGATTAATGTGGAGGACCCGTTGGAGGCCGTGTTGTTAAATCTTGAGGTCAATGATGATGAGGGCCGAGTGGAGTGCGTGAATGCTTTGCATGGAATGGGCTTTTATTCTTATGAGCCTAGAAAGCTATCCTTGGACCTTGAAAATAGAAAGACTCCTCCAACAAAGCCTTCAATCGAGGACCCTCCGGTGTTGGAGTTGAAGCCATTGCCTCCACACCTCAGGTATGAGTTCTTAGGCCCTAGTTCTACTTTACCAGTTATTCTTTCCTCGTGTCTTACTAACTTGCAGGTAGACGCCACTTTGGCGGTGTTCAAAAAGAGGAAGAAGGCAATTGGATGGACCTTGGCTGACATTCGGGGAATAAGCCCCGCATTCTGTATGCACAAGATCATTTTGGAGGATGATGCAAAACCCTCCTTGGAACATCAAAGGAGGTTGAACGAAGCAATGCAAGAAGTGGTGAAGAAAGAAGTGATAAAGTGGTTAGATGCCGGGGTTGTGTACCCTATTTCCGATAGCTTATGGACTTCTCTGGTGCAATGTGTGCCGAAGAAGGGTGGTATGACTGTGGTGACAAATGAAAACAATGAACTTATTCCCACTCGGACAGTTACCGGATGGAGGGTATGCATGGACTATCGGAAGCTGAACAAGGTGACCCGCAAGGATCACTTCCCATTGCCATTCCTTGACCAAATGCTTGATCGCCTTGCGGGGCGTGCCTTTTATTGCTTTTTGGATGGATATTCGGGATATAATCAAATCTTAATCGCTCCGGAGGATCAATAGAAGACCACATTTACTTGTCCATATGGCACCTTTGCTTTCTCTCGGATGCCGTTCGGTTGTGTAATGCCCCGACAACTTTCCAACGATGCATGATGGCTATTTTCACCGATATGGTGGAAGATATTTTGGAGGTCTTCATGGACGATTTTAGTGTGGTTGGTGATTCATTTGAAGAGTGTTTGGGATATCTGGATAGAGTTTTGGCCCGTTGTGAAGACACAAATCTCGTTCTCAACTGGGAAAGATGCAACTTCATGGTTGAGGAGGGCATAGTGTTGGGCCACAAAATTTCAAAGCATGGGATTGAAGTTGACAAAGCTAAGATAGAGATGATTTCAAGGCTTCCTCCCCCCACTTCTGTCAAGGGAGTGAGGAGTTTTCTTGGGCACGCGGGGTTTTACCGGAGGTTTATAAAAGATTTTTCGAAGGTGGTAAACCCCTTGTGCAAGCTACTAGAAAAGGATGCCAAGTTTGTGTTCGATGAGGGATGTATGCAAGCATTTGAGCTTCTCAAGATTAAGTTGACCACTACCCCTATCGTTACTGCACCAAATTGGAGCTTTCCTTTCAAGCTCATGTGCGATGCGAGTGACGTTGCGGTCAGGGCTGTTTTGGGTCAATAGGTTAACAAAATGTTTCATCTGGTTTACTACGCAAGCAAGACCATGAATGAGGCTCAAAGGAACCATACGGTTATCGAGAAAGAGTTGTTGGCCATAGTGTATGCAATGGAAAAGTTTTGGCCGTATCTTATGGGGGCCAAGGTCATAGTGCACACCGATCATGCCGCCCTTAGGTACTTGATGACAAAGAAAGACTCCAAGGCAAGGTTGATGCGATGGGTGTTACTACTTCAAGAGTTTGATCTAGAAATTGTGGACTGGAAGGGTAGTGAAAACCAAGTTGCGGACCATTTGTCC
Source organism: Nicotiana attenuata (assembly GCF_001879085.1). Lineage (NCBI taxonomy): Eukaryota > Viridiplantae > Streptophyta > Magnoliopsida > Solanales > Solanaceae > Nicotiana > Nicotiana attenuata. The sequence continues at coordinate 4,811 of NW_017682250.1, read as the reverse complement.
CGCTTGGAAGAGGAAGGAAGGCCATGTGATGGCCTAGAGATCAATGATGCATTTACCGATGAGCAACTACTTTCCATGTCTATGAGTGATATGCCGTGGTTTGCGAATATTGCTAATTACCTTGTGACTGGCATTGTTCCGTGTGAGCTCTCTTCTAACCAAAGGAAGAAGCTCAAACGAGATAGTTTGGATTTCTATTGGGACGAGCCGTATTTGTTCAAGATTTCACGGATGGTGTGATCCGAAGGTGTGTCCCGGAGGAAGAGCAATTGAGTATCTTGGGGGCTTGTCATTCCTCTCCCTATGGTGGCCATCATGGTGGGGCAAGGACCGCTTCCAATGGTCTTAGTTGTGGATTCTATTGGCTAACTTTGTACAAAGATGCTAGTGATCTTGTGAAGAGGTGTGACGAGTGCCAAAGAGCGGGTGGAATTTCGAAAAAAGATGAGATGCCTCTCAATACCATCCTTGAGGTTGATATTTTTGATGTATGGGGCATTGATTTTATGGGCCCGTTTGTTAGCTCGTGTGGGAACACATACATTCTTGTGGCGGTGGACTATGTTTCTAAGTGGGTTGAAGCCGTGGCTTTGCCCAACAATGAGGCCCGGAGTGTTGTTGCATTTCTCAAGAAGAGTATTTTTACAAGGTTTGGTACTCCTCGTGCAATCATAAGTGATGGGGGGTCTCATTTTTGCAATAGAGCTTTTGGCACTTTGCTTTCAAAGTATGGTGTCAATCACAAAGTTTCTACCCCATATCATCCTCAAGTAAGTGGACAAGTTGAAGTCTCCAACAGGGAATCAAAAGCATATTGTCAAAGACGGTCAATGCAAATAGGACCGATTGCTCAAAGAAGTTGGATGGCGCTCTATGGGCTTATAGGACTGCTTACAAGACTCCGATTGGTATGTCTCCGTATCGGTTGGTGTTTGGGAAAGCTTGTCATCTACCGGTTGAGTTAGAGCACAAGTCCATGCGGGCCTTGAGGAAGTTGAACCTTGAGTGGGATATAGCTGCTAATCTTCGGGTGGAGCAACTCAATGAGCTTGATGAATTTAGATTCCATGCCTACTATAGTTCGTCCCTGTGTAAGGATAAAATGAAATACCTTCACGACAAGTATACTCGGGGAAAAGAGTTCAAGGTGGGGAATTTGGTGCTCTTATTCAACTCTCGGCTAAGGTTGTTCCCGGGAAAGCTCAAGTCAAAGTGGAGCGGACCGTTTGAAGTAGTGTGTGTGACCCCATTTGGTACTATTGATTTAAAGAACAAAAATGGTGACGTTTTTAGGGTGAATGGGCACTGGGTCAACCATTATCTTGGAAAAATTGATGACAGCCACATGGTGTCACTTTTTCATTTCAAATGATGTGATGGTAACCTGAGTCGTGCCGCGACGTTAAATCAGATGCTTCTTGGGAGGCAACCCATGTGTTTTTATTCTTGTTTTCTTTGATTTTCTTTGTAGTATAGGACTGATTTTTGGGCTAACTAGTTGTGAGATGTTACAAGGTTGTGTTGATGCAGTGTAAGACATGGTGGAAAAATGCACAGGTCTCTGAAGTTGCCAGTGCGACCGCAGTACATTCTGTGCGGACCGCACTGGTGAAGGGTAAAATGACCACCTCTCTGAAGTTGCCACTGCGGCCGCACTATATTTTGTGCGGTCCGCTGTGGACCACTGTGGCCGCAGTCCATTTTGTGCGGACCGCAGTGGGGTGCCTGTGTGAACTTGAACAAAACAGTGTAGTGCGAATCGCGGTCCTTTTAGTGCGGTCCGCACTGGTAGATAAAACTGGGCCCCAAGGTTTTTCTATAAATAGGGTCTGAGGGCCTCCTTTTACCCTTTTCGCACTATTGACTCTTAGAACTTTCAAAACACTGTTCATCACTCTTTCCCCTCGTAACTAACTGCTTGGAACCGTAATTCTTCATTTCATCTCATTATCTGGTACTCTTATGATCCTTTTACTTGTTTAATTTAGTTAATTTCTTTTAATCTTTGTTTTTAATTTCTTGCTTCCTTTTCTTTGTTTCACATATTTTCCTCAACTGATTAGATTAGGGTTGTTACTTTCTAAATTAGAGTAGGTTCATGTAGTTACAAACACTAGGCAACACTTAGGGACATTAATTAGGTGCAAAACTGTGCTTAAAAGCAAAAATTCATGAACCCTAACTTAGTGCCAAAATTGGGCACTCAGTGCGGACCGCAGTCGTTTCTGTGCGGTCCACGGTGCCCCTGTGCAATCCGTAGTAACATTTTGTGCGGACCGCATTGTTGAACTTCTGATTGCTGAACTTTGGGCAGTGCGGCCGCACTACATTTTGTGCGGACCACACTGGCCCCAGTGCGGCCGTGGTTGATTTTGTGCGGTTTGCACTGCCAAGATACAGAGGGTGGTAGTCTGAACCCCACCCCTGTGCGAACCGCATGGCCATTTTGTACGGTCCGCACTGGCCCCTGTGCGGCCGCACACTATTTTGTGCGGTCCGCACTGGGTGATTTCTGAGAACTGTCTGCAACTTTTCATGTATGTTCTGCAACTTTGGTTTTTAACTGATTACATTGATATTAACAAGTTTACTTGATTGTGATTGCAGACAATGGTTAAACAACAGGGTAAAGGGTCTAAACAACCAGGCAGAGGTGAATCTTCCTGGGGAGGGAAGTAGAAAATGATCAAACTCACTCCCCAAGTCTGGGAAAATATAAAAAGAACAAGAAAGATAATAAAAGTAGCTGACAGGGCCCGTGATCAGTCGGGGAGTGAGTACAAGCCCTCCTGGGAGATTTCCTCAGATTCAGTGCCAACATATGTCCCTGACTGGCCGGGGAGGTTCAGACTGACAGACACTCCTCCACCATCACCCACTGCCCAAGCTCTAACACATGTGATTTCTGAGTCGTCTGAGGGCTTAGCAGCAGGTAGTGGGGAATACTCCACCTCTCCCACAGCTTCATTATCCGGTGAGGATGCAGTAGGAGGTGAGGAGGAAGTAGAGGGAGATGAGGAAGTAGCAGAAGGAGGTGAGCCTCAGGTGGGGGGCATTGCTAGAACCAGAAAGCCGGAGATTTGGCAAGATAGATTTGTTAGAGAGGTGGCATATCATAAATTTTGGGAGTGGTGGACGGTGAGAAAGTTAATCCCGGAGCGGAGTTTCATTGATAGAGACCTACCTCACAACCCCGATGTGAGGAGGCAGTTCAGGACAAGAGTGGGCTGGGACCATTTCCTAGATGAGTGTATGGATGCCAATGAACACTTGGTCAAAGAATTTTACAATAATGTAGCCCACATCAAAAAGGGCTCCAAAGTGACCAAGGTTCGGAACTTAAAAGTGCTATTTGATGGAAAATCAATAAATGAATACCTTGGCTTTAATGAGGAGGACGAGACCCTTTACATGGCGAAGATGGAAATGGGCGAGGAGGTCTGTCCATGGTTGGCACAATACCTGGCAATCCCAGGTACCACCCCGACTGGTTGACTGCTGGAGTCAAAATTCTGAGGCGGAGTTTAAACTTTGAGGCACGAGGGTGGGAGACCTTTGTATGTAGTAGGTTGGACCCCACGACTCACCACAACACCCTTCCTCTTCACCGGGCTATTTTGGTAGCTTCGATCATGGCGGGGTACCCAATCAATGTGGGGTGTGATGTCGAGGATTATCTCAATTGTGGGTGTCGAGCATGGCAGAAACTATCCATTCCCCAGTATCGTCACTATGTACTTCAGAGATCTGAAAGTGGACAAGAGGCCCTTCGACATCAAAGTCAAAGCTAAGGCCCTTTTTTCCTGGTACAGCGGGGATGATAACCCCAAGAGCAAGAACATCAAAGGTACATCTACTGCTTCAACTGGCCAGTCTGAAGAGCCAGTTCTAGTAGTGACTCCTGCTGAGCCTACCTCCACCTCCACAGATATCCCTCCCAGTCCATCCACATCCACAGCCATTCCTGCTGGTCCATCAACCTCAGCAGGCCCAGATATTCCATCTTCCCGGGCCCATCCCATTACTGCCCACCGACTGAGCCAGGCACTTCTGAGTATCAACAACTGGATGCAGACTGCCTCATCCAAGTTGTCCACTTTGACCACCACTGTAGAGGCTCAGTCGACACCTCCAGCTCCACAGTTTCCACAGTCGATAGAGGATGCTCTCAAGGAGATACTTGACAACCAAAAGAAAATCCTCGACACTCAGGTGGTGCTCACAAAGGAAGTTGACTCACATAGCAAGGCTCTGAAGGAGCTTGCGAGAGAACACAAGAAGCTGAGGAAGACACGGGCCTCCAAGGAGTCCATGAAGGAGCTACGAGCAGATGTTGACAGACTGAAGGCAGATCACCTACCTTTAGACTTATTGCTCCAGGACCCAGCACCAGCAGTTCATCCACAGCTGGAGCAGTCACAAAGGCCTCCCAAGAGGAGGAGGATGATTCCTAGAGCTGACGATGACGTCATCCAGCTGGCAGACCCACAGGAGATCTCCTCCAGTCAGCCACAGGATGCACTAGCTCCAGAGACTGTCCAGGTCCAGGCCCAGGTCCCAGTAGTAGACCAGCATGACACAGGGAGCCAGTCGGAGGTTCCCGAGCACGGAGAGGACCTAGGGACCACACATAAGCCTATGCAGACAGACGGGCCATAGGGAGTTTTCTATATCCTTTTCTCTTTTTGGTGCTTTATTTAGACTAGTTGGCATTGGGGACAAAGCCAGCTTTCATTTGAGGGGGTAGATCCTACATTTGGGATGATTGTATATATTTAACAATTTTTATGCTTTGTTGATTTTCATCTTTG
>NW_017682249.1:4195-10227 GCF_001879085.1 Nicotiana attenuata | reverse complement strand
TTTTAAAAATCAGTCACAAATATTCTCCCTTCAGTCAAGGGGATTTAATTTCAAACGGGAGAATGTAATTAAGGAAAGGGAATTTCAGTAAAATCTTTCACAGCAGCATAAGAGGGGAAAATACATAAGGTTTATTTAAGGAAAGCATTCAACAGTACTCGATTTGTAAAGAGAAAGGAAAGGGAATCAATCAGACAACTAACAAAATCAAAGTAAACAGGTCTGATTCGAATGAACCCAGTCAGGAATAGGTAGAGGAGGGCTCAAACAAAGAAAATCAGTAGCAATCAGTCGAGACCCCATCAAAGGAGTCCAAAATCAATCAAGTAGTTGTCAAAACCTTTTGAAAGAGGAGTTTCTCATATATAAAGCAAACAAATCAAACAGAAAGTCTAACATTGCAAGGTTTAGGATCATAAAACAAAAGAATACGAGTTCAGTCATAGATTCATAGTGCGTCTGAAGGTCCAGGGTCCCAAAGTGAAACCCTAATCCAGTTTACCAAAGAAATCCCCCAAATTCTAGGGTTTCAAATCGAATCGAACACAGAAACGAGAAGGCAAGTAAACAGACTCAAGGAGTCTCATGAGAAACAAATAGACCATGATAGCAGGTTTGAAACAATCAGAGAAAGAAAATCGATTTGAGAGCATAAAAGGACACGTTTTGGAAACTCGGAACTTAGACAAGTCCAGAATAGACGAAACATGCTTAACAAGAACACAAACAGAGTTCAGAAAAGCAAAAGTCAAGAAACTCAGTAGTAAACACACATGGTAGAAGAGTGAGGAAAATTTAACACAGATTAATCATGTGAGCACACATATAAAAGAAAAGAAGGACAATACATGCGTAATAGAGAAGGAAAACATACGAGCATAATACAAACAAACATCTGAAAGAAAAGAACAGCCAGAATCAAAAGACTTTCAGAAACCCTAATTTGAAATCAAACGATTTTTGAAAAGGAAATTTGGGGAAAACACTCAAAACGTCAAGAAGAACATAGACATAGCACAGTTCTAAACAAATAACGGTGAAAGAACCTCGAATGGCTTAGGGTTTCAGAGAAACCCTAGAAGTGAGAAAGGCTTGGAAGAACAAGACCAGATCCTGAGTCGAAACAGTCAGGAATCAAGCTTCCAGTGTTTGAACATGCCGGAACGTGGCCGGAAAACCATAGATCTACGGATCTGAGATGGATCTGAAAAGAGACCATCGAGGTCAAGCCTCCAAACCTTGAGTAGCTTAGGCTCAAGGGTGATAGAGGGTGAGCGCAGGCCATCCATGGCTGGAGACGCCATGGATTCCGGTGGGAATGAGGTGATATAAGGCGGGAGGTGATTAGGGTTTAGGAGAGGTTAGAGAGCGTTTGAGTGAGACGAAGGGACTTAGAGGCGGCGTTTCTATGCAAATGAGGTAGGGTTAGAGGGGTTAGGCGATTAAAAAAGGAAAGGAAGGATATTGGCCGTTGATCAAAATGATCAACAACTCAGATTTAAAAGAAAACCGGGCGGGTTTAGCAATTGGGTCGTGGGTTGGGTATTTTTTAGGAATTGGGTCGTTTAATTTGGGGCGGAATTGGGTCGAATTGGGGGCTAAAATTGAAAGGGAGAAGGGCTGTTATTGAAATAGCAATAGGCTAAGTGTTAAATAGCCAATTTTCCTTTGTTATTTTATAAAAAATAGTAATAATGATTTTAAAAGCAAATTAAAAATACCGAGAAAACAAATACTATATAAATGTTAATTTTAAAAATACTAGAAATAATTTATAATTATAAAATGCTATTAATCGTAAAATAGGCTATAATTGCAATTACATGCAATTTAGCTTTAAAAATACCAAATAAATTTGTAAAAATGTACAAAAATCACCTTAATTATATTTTGGTCTAAATATGAGAATGAAATAAGTTATTCACCAAAAATGATTATTTTGGGAATAATTATTAGATTTTGTGGTATTAAAATAGGTAGTAAATTGGTTTAGAAAAATCATTAAAATACCAAAACTCTTGGGTGTGCGTATATATGCACATACATGCTATTTTAGAAGTATTTTGGGTACAAAAAATACCTAGGAAAAAATTGGGTATCAACAAAGGGTACCGGTCTAGCACCCCATAGAAACCTTATTCTGTTTAACTGTTCATGCATCACTGTCAAACCTAGTCGGGTCAGTTATGCTGTCCACATAATGACTCTTTAAGATAGCCTTATCCAAAGTCCACTGGGTTCCCCTGGAACCCAAACAGAAAACACCATATTCTGTGCATTTATTTGGAGGACTAAATGCTGTCTATGCTAATTATTGGTTTAAATAGTTGAGTCCGGTGGGGGTAAGGGTCTAACCATTTTGTTTTGCAGGAAATGAATGACGAAGTTCCCAACTTCGGTATGGTTAGCATGCCCTCACCCTTGCTGACCTGGTGGATGAATCTCCCATCAAGTGACCAAATCAATGAATGGAAAGAGAGGGTCATCAAGGCTAGCGAAAAGCTGGAGGATCTGATCAACGAGAACATTAAACATGGGGAAGGTCCTTCTAGGACCAAATAGTTAGGAGTTTCTTTTCTCTTTCACTTTGAAATGTAATAAGGCCAACGGCCATTAGTGACATTTTTTACTTTATGCAATTTTAGTGTCGTTTTGGGATTCGTCTTATTTTTATCAATAAAATGAGGCATTTAGCATTATAAATTCTCCAAATCAACTTGTCTCTAGGCCTACCTCGGGCACAACGAGGCACCCAATTTAGGACACGATTTATATTCTTGTACTATGTGTTTAAATATTGCAATATTTTTCACAGAATCCGTACTAACTTGTTACCTTTTAGTTGTTTTTACTTTTATTTTTATTCCCCTCCCTAAAAGGTTAGTTCGTGCATTCTGGCATCGTCATCCTACTCCACAAGATCTAAGGGCCCTCCACCTCCTCCTCCTCCAAGTCCTATCAAAAGCAAAAACAAAGTAAAGATGGAGAACGTGAACAACATCAGAAAGGACGACTCAGCTGAAAGGGTAGAGGTTCCTCAGGGTGTTCAGGTATCCAAAGAAAGTGCCGCTTAGCTCGAACAAAAGTTACTGAAATTTCAAGAAGAACTAGACCAAGTTCGGAACTTGGCAAGTCTGTCATTCTCCCTCACTACTCCAGAAATCAACTTTTCCAATACTCAACACCCCATACCTCCACAGAACATCCCAAAGCCACAGAAACAGGCCGCTACTCATTGCAACACACATCTCAACAACACTCTACTCCTCATCCCTGAACCATCAAATGATCATCCCCGCCACACTCCCATATATGTGGAAACCATGCCACAATACACTCAACCCATTACAAACACACCAGAATCTGATGACAAAGATTCTCTCATCAAGAACCTGGCTGCCGAGCTCAAGAAATTGACTAGTCGAGTACAGGGCGTTGAAGGAAACAAAGGCATTGAAGGGTTGAATTATGAGGATATTTGCATCCAGCCGGACGTTGAACTTCCCGAGGGGTACAAACCTCCTAAGTTCGAAATGTTTGACGGCTCGGGGGATCCTAGAGTCCATCTGAGGACATATTGTGATAAACTGGTCGACGTAGGAAGAGACGAGAAGATTCGCATGAAACTCTTCATGAGAAGTTTGAAAGGCGATGAGCTATCTTGGTACATTAGCCAAGATCCCAAGAAGTGGACGAGCTGGGTTGGAATGGCGTCCGATTTCATGGACAGGTTCAGGTTCAATACAGAAAATGCACTAGATATTTTCTACATCCAGAATCTGAAAAAGAAACCCACTGAGACATTCCGCGAGTATGCTACTCGATGGAGATCCGAGGCTGCTAAGGTCAGGCCGGCCTTAGAGGAAGAGCAGATGAACTGATTTTTTGTCCGAGCTCAAGATCCGCAGTACTATGAGAGGTTAATGTTGATAGAGGGCCAGAAATTCTCCGATATTATCAAGCTAGGAGAAAGGAATGAGGAGGGAATTAAGAGCGGAATGGTCACTAATTTTGAAGCACTGCAGGTGTCACACCTCCTTTTTCGCTTACCACACCCCGTGAAAGTATAATAAAGGAGTTTTTCCACCTAAAGGACAATCGGAACGGGATTTATTATTAAGATTTCAGAGTCGCCACTTGGAAGATTAATGGTGTCCCAAGTCACCGGTTAAATCCCGAATCGAGGAAATTATGACTCTGTTAAAAGTACGCGATCCAGAAATCCGGATAAGGAATTCTGTTAACCCGGGAGAAGGTGTTAGGCATTCCCGGGGTCCGTGGTTCTAGCACGGTCGCTCAACTGTCATATTTGGCTTATTTATTTGATTCTAGTACATGTTTTAACCTATGTGCTTTTTGACTTTGAACCGCTTTTATTTATTATTTTAAAGAGAATTGCAACGTTGTGAAAACGTGTCTCGAACCGCGTCACATAAATGCACCCGCAGTTTTTGATACATTTCGACTTCGTTGAGATTTGGAATTGGGTCACATAAATGTGCACCCGTATTTAGGAAGGTAAAATTATTTTTAAAAAAAACGCGCCTAAAGTTTCTAGCGTCTCATTAACTTTGCGGGAAGCCATGAAAATTCGCTAAATGGCATGTCCCGAGTTTCTAAATATTTTTTATATAATCGTTTAATGAGGGCCCCGCAATTTATATGTTTTGATTTGGCGAGGCTCGTCTCATTTATTTTAAGGCCAACCTAAAAGCAACTACAATTTTTCTATTTATTATTTGTCTCTAAAAGGCCAATTAACTTACAATTATAAATTCGGGCCTCGAATTCAAGTTCGAATTCAAACAAAAGGGAAGACCCTTTTAGCTTGAACCCGCTACCTAATTCGAAACCCAATTTTTATATTCATGAATTAATTCCTTATATATGCTCAATACCATTTTTAAGGGTTTTTCTGATTCAAGGAAGATTTTGGGGCCTTAAAGACCCGGCCCAGGGTTTGAATGCTCAGCACCCTTTGGGCTTCAGCGTGAGCCCAGGTACTGTTGCAGGTATTAAGTCTAGACTGCCTGGGAAAGGCACGAGAGCCCAAACTCCTAAAAAATAGACTGTTGAGCATTCCGTTATTACCTCCTACCAAGTTTGGATTCAGTTGAACACCTCAGAGATATTCCACATTATTTACCAAGCATTCAATGATTTATGAAGAAAAAAAAACAAACAGCATCACATCACTTATACTAGTGAAGCATGGATTATTCTAAGTTCAGGCACGACTTAAATTTCCTTATTTGCTTACCTATTAATAAGTTTTAACTATTATTATACAGGAAATCAAATAGAAAGCGTGACTAGATTTAAGTAACAACAATTATCAACCCAGGTTGACACCTATTAAACTAATTATTTCTTACTGAATCAATGTTCAATGTAAAATCATACAAACCTAAGCTATATCTCATCAGTAGCCATGGCTGAACTAAACCAAAGTAAACTTATTAATTTCGAACATAACGGACTTCTCTAATTAATTTGACAGCCTGTTGTTTATCAAAGGAAGTTTGCACGAAAAAAAAATGAAGAAGGCGGTGATTCAAACAATTGCAGTAGTTCGAACAGTCCCCAATTATACACATTGACAAATTTTAGAGAACTGAACACACTTGAGCCAAATATACACAGCAAGACAAACACACATCCTCCAGGAGACAAACAATCATATATCACATTTCAAAATTCCTTTCCACAGCTTCATCAAAATAAGAGTCGAATATGTACCTGGAATTAAACCAAATGAATGAAGAAAAAGGAGATCAGCGGGCAGATTTGAAACACAGCAATCACAACCAACCAGAACAGGAATAGATTTGAACCAAAAACAACTTTTCAAAAGCCAGGAATAGACTCAGCAGTTAACATGCTCCATAGATGATCAAATTCAGCTTAATTGACTCCCAAAAATTACTCGAAATCAAGCAGAAACTACTGTGAAGTCTCCGAATTACTAGAAAAGGAGCTAATAGAGATGAATCAGCTACTAGAACTTGAAATGATCTAGGAAACTCGATGAA
>NW_017682249.1:0-3616 GCF_001879085.1 Nicotiana attenuata | reverse complement strand
CGAGCAATTAGCCTATAGCGAAAAAGACTGAATGCAGTTTGCCATGGTCAGCTTTATCAGAATAGAATGACCAGAGCTTTCAACAAGAGAGTCAGACCAAGACAGTTCGCGCCAGGGCAGTTAGTACTGAAGAAGATTTTTCCGCACCAAGACGAAGCCAAAGGAAAATTTTCTCCCAACTGGCAAGGTCCGTACATGGTTCACCGGGTTCTAACCGGGGGAGCCCTTATACTCGCAGAGATGGATGGAGAAGTATGGTCAAAGCCAATTAATTCAGATGCAGTCAAACGCTATTATGTGTAATCATTATGATTTCTGTATGATGTAATTTGAACTACGCCTGACCTGATTCCCGTTTAAGAGGGGATACGTAGGCAGCCCTATGGGTTCGGTCACAATTCAATAAAATTTTCATTTCCCCCACAACTGGAAACTGGGGCAGAATTTTGAGGAGGACCCTCAAAATTCCGAAGTTGATCTTCGCCAATCACCACGCGCAGCCGTCAGAGGCACCGGTCCAGTAAACTGGGGTAGAATTTTGAGGAGGACCCTCAAAATTCCGGAGCAAAAGAGGTTGCGATATCTTGAACCGTGTCGCAGTGGTCGGTTCATCTAAAAACGTTTTATCTATTATGTATTTACATCATATTTTATTATTTTGCTAAATCATGCATAAATACTATCAGTACAGCTTTGTCAGCAACGCTACCCCAATGAAAGCAAGAGCCGAGTAGGACGAGCGCAGTCCGCGGGAAGACGAACTAACCTTCCCCCTTGACAAAGCTCACAATCTTTCTTTGAATGCAGGTACCCCAAGACATAGAATTATCGGATACGGTTACAAACTCATACTTTTCAGGAATACAACTCCCAGAATCATCACCTATTTTCGAGTGTTACTCGCACGCAACATCCCAGCAGCCACAGTGACAATCAACTAGCAGCTATTGTCTCTCAGCTAAGAAATGTTGTCACCCTTCACCTCTATTCTCGCACACTGCATAAGGCTACTTTTCTGCCTTTCGAGACTAAGCATTGTCTCCATCTGCATTCTTGCATTGCATAAGGCTACTTTCTGCCTTTCGAGACTAAGCATTGTCTCCATCTGCATTCTCTGCATTGCATAAGGCTAACTTTCTGCCTTCCGAGGTTAAGCTCTACCTCCATCTGCATTTTCTTGCATTGCATAAGGCTACTTTTCTGCCTTCCGAGACTAAGCATTGTCTCCATCTGCATTTTCTTGCATTGCATAAGGCTACTTTTCTGCCTTCCGAGACTAAGCACTGTCTCCATCTGCATTCTCTGCATTGCATAAGGCTACCTTTCTGCCTTCCGAGGTTAAGCTCTACCTCCATCCGGCATTTTTCTTGCATTGCATAAGGCTACCACCTTTCTACCTTTCGAGACTAAGCATTATCTCCATCTGTCGGCTGAAATATCGCCAATTTTATTTAAATCCCGTCGGCTGAAATATCGCCAATTTTATTTAAACCCTGTACGACTGAAATATCGCCAATTTTATTTAAATCCTGCATGGCTAAAATATCACCGACTTTATTTAAATCTCTGCATGGCTGAAATATCACCAACTTTATTCAAATCTTTGCATGGCTGAAATATCGCCAACTGCATTTAAATCTCTATATCGGCTGAAAGATCGCCAGTTTATATTTAATCATCATCGCCTGAAAGATCGCCAGTTTATATTTAATCATTATCGGCTGAAATATCGCCAACTTTATTTTGATCCTTGTCGGCTGAAATAGCGCCATTTATATTTATGCCTTAGATCGGCTGAAATATCGCCATTTACATTTCTTCTTTACGTCAGCTGAAACATCGCCAGCTTTGTTTAAATTTCTGTCGGCTGAAATATCACCATTTACATTTCTTCTTCACATCAGCTGAAATATCGCCAAATCCTGCATTTCATGGGCTGAAATATCGCCAAACTGTCCAAAGGCGTCATTGTTTGGAGGCACCATTTTCCTAGCCCGAGAATGCCATGCCATGGCCCGAGGACCCCGCTTTATATTCTGCACACCATTATTCAAAGGTATCATGGTTCGGAGGCACCATCATCATAGCCCAAGAACATCATTTCATGGCCTGCGAATCCCTTATTATGCATTTCATGGCCCAGGACATCATGGTTTGAGGACGTCGACAACCGTCCAAAGATAACATTCATGGTCCAAAGGGAACTTGCATCACGTTTAAATTTACGCACATTATACGTTGTATTGCTCACTTGCAGGTACGCCGGCTAGCAACGACCATCTCAACAGGAGCGATCCCGCTCCAGTTCCCGCAGCCTATCACATTTCAGCTACAACCTAAACATCGCGTCCGTCCTTTTCGAAACTCCATTGGTATATTACGCCGATGGACCCCGAACTACATATGGCCTGATTCCTGTAAAACCAGGGATATGTAGGCAGCTCAAGAGCCAGAGCTCGGTCGAAATTCTTTGCAAATCACCTCTTTCGGTCAAAATTGGCCATCCTATCTTTACCCGATAACACTTTCATCCTTCCCGGGTAAAGAGGGGCAGTTGTTGATACCCAATTTTTCCCTAGATATTTGTGTACTCAAAATACTTTCAAAATAACATATGTGTGCATACATAAGCACACCCAAGTTTTGGTACTTTTTCCAAAATTTAAATGATTATTAAACCAATTTATTGGCTATTTTAATACCACAAAATCCAATAATTATTCCCTAAATTATCATTTTGGTGAATAACTTATTTTATTCTCATATTTACACCATAATATAATTAAGGTGATTTATGTACATTTTTTACAAATTTATTTGGTATTTTTAAAGCTAAATTGCGTGTAATTGCAATTATAACCTATTTTACGGTTAATAGCATTTTATAACTACAAAAATTATTTCCAGTATTTTTAAATTAATATTTATATAGTATTTGTTGGCCCAGTATTTTTAATTTGCTTTTGAAATCATTATTATTATTTTCTATAAAATAAAAAGGGGAAAATTGGCTATTTAACACTTAGCCTATTTCTATTTATATAACAGCCCTTCCCCCTTTCAATTGTAGCCTTAATTTGGCCCAATTCCGCCCCCAAATTAAACGACCCAATTCCTAAAATACCCAACCCACGATCCGTTCTCAAACCTGCCCGGTTTTCTTTCAAAATCCAAGCCGTTGATCATTTTGATCAACGGCTGATATCCTTCCTTTCCTTTTTTAATCACCTAACCCCTCTAACCCTACCTCATTTGCATAGAGACGCCGCCTCTAACTCCCTTCGTCTCCCTGAAACCCTCTCTAGCCTCTCCGAAACCCTAATCACCTCCCACCTTATCTCACCTCGTTTCCACCGGAATCCATGGCATCTCCTGCCATAGATGGCCTGTACTCACCCTCTCTCACCCCTAAGCCTGAGCTACTCGAAGTTTGGAAGCTTGACCTTGATGGTCCTCTATCAGATTTGTCTCAGATCTGTAGATCTAGGGTTCTCCGGCCACGCTCCGGCATGTTCAAGCACTGGAAGCTTGATTCCTGACCGTTTCGACTCAGGATCTGATCTTGTTCTTCCAAGCCTTTCTGTTCTAGCGTTTCTCTGAAACCCTAGCCATTCGA
>NW_017682248.1:3348-10233 GCF_001879085.1 Nicotiana attenuata | reverse complement strand
AAAGTCCTTCTGGGACCAAGTAGATTGGAGTTTATTTTTCGCTTTACAAATGTAATAAGGCCAATGGCCATTAGTGATTTTTATTTCTTGCATATTTAGTGTCGTTTTGGGATTTGTCTACTTTTATCAATAAAATGAGTCATTTAGCATTCTAAATTCTCCAAATCAACTTGTCGCTAGGCCTACCTCGGGCACAAAGAGGTTCCCCAAATTAGGACACGCTTTATTTTTCCGCACTATGTGTTTAAATATTGCAATATTTTTTTATAATCCTCACTGACTTGTTACCCTTTTGTTTTTACTTTTGTTTATTCCCCTCCCCAAAGGTTTCTTCGTGAACTCTGGCAACATCATCATATTTTACAAGATCCAGGGGCCCTCCACCTACTCCTCATCTCAGTCCTGTCAAGCACAAGAACAAAAGGAAAATGGAAGATTTGAACAACGCCAGAAAGGAGAACTCAACTGAACGGGTAGAGGTCACCCATGGTCACGGTACTCTGGTCCCCAAGGAAAATGCATCCCAACTAGAACAAAAACCGTTGAAGTTTCAGGAAGAACTTGATCAAGTTCGGAATGTGGCAAATCTGTCATTTTCCCTCACTGGTACAAACCTCCTAAGTTCGAGATGTTTGATGGTACGGGGGATCCGAGAGTTCATTTGAGAACATACTGCGACAAGCTGGTTGGAGTAGGGAGAGACGAGAAAATCCGCATGAAGCTTTTCATGAGGAGCTTGAAGGGAGATGCCTTATCTTGGTACATTAGCCAAGATCCGAAGAAGTGGTCAAACTGGGTAAGCATGGCGTCCGATTTTATGGACATATTCAGGTTCAACAAAGAGAATTCAAAAGATGTGTTCTATATTCAAAATTTGAAGAAACCCACAGAAACATTCCGTGAGTATGCTACTCGATGGAGGTCAGAAGCTACTAAGGCTAGGCCTGCTTTGGAAGAAGAGCAAATGAAAAAATTCTTTGTTCGGGCCCAAGACCCACAGTATTATGAGATGCTGATGATGATCGAAGGCCACAAATTTTCTGACATTATCAAGCTGGGAGAAAGAATCGAAGAAGGCATCAAAAGCGGTATGGTTACAAATTTTGAAGCCTTGCAAGCTACCAATAAGGCTTTACAGTCTGGTGGTACGTCCAAGAAAAAGGACGTATGTGCTGTAATGGTTGCACAGAGGACCAAATCCCCTATCAAATACCAAACCTATACAATGCTTCCACTCACATATCAACCTACTCCGAACTACCAAGCACCCTCACCCTCTTACCAAACTCCACCACCCACTTATCAATCATCTCCACCTCCCACATATCAACCTACCTCACCAAGATATTCCCAACCTGCACATGTTTACCAAGCCTACAACGCTCAACCATCCCACTATCAATCACCTCCCACACGTCAAAACTTCCCTAGACCTCGACCAACTTTTGGCCGTACGCCTCCCAAACAGTATACCGCCATTTCTGAACCAATTGACCAGCTGTACGAAAGGCTCAAAGTTACTGGTTATGTCACCCCTGTCCCTGCTATAACCCCTGAAAACCCTTCTCAGTGGGTCAATCCAAATAAATCTTGTGCATACCTTTCCGGCATGAAAGGACATACCATTGATGAATGCCGCTCTCTGAAAGATAAGATCCAAACTCTAATTGATAACAAGATTATTGTGGCAAAGGAACCTGCTCCAAATGTCCGCAATAACCCTGTGCCAGACCACAAGGGTGGGGGCGTTCACATGATTGAAATAGAGGATGATTGGGACCCTGAGGGATCGATTGGTTTGATCGCGGAAGGTGACAACCCAAAGAAGCCAATAGTCACCCTTAATCCGATTGTAGTCCAGATTCAACCTTCTGGGGACGGCGAAGTAAATATGTCCATGCCACTTGAGTTTGAAGAACCATCCTCTGCAAAGACGCCAATGCCGATTGAGGTCGAATTTATGTCACCAGCAAATGCACCTACACCCTTCGAAGTTGCAGTTTTACCGCCTAAGGTGCATGCTCCGTTCGGAGTAAAGATAGCCATGCCAATTCCGGTGGCAATGTCGGCCGTAACACCATTCCATACAAATGCCATACCTTGGGACTACACCGCCGAGGCAAGAAGAAAAGGGAAGGCCAAGTTCAGAGAAGCCGTTGCGGCATAGGGTATGACAAGAACCGGTAGGGTTTATACCCCGGAGCATTTGGCCGAGTCGAGTAAGCAGGCCTTTGGTCGGCCAACCATCATTGAAACCGGGCTCGATGATCTCTAGAGAAAGATACAAGCCAAGGAATACTCGGTCATTGATCAGCTGAACAAAACGCCGGCACAAATCTCTATCCTAGCTTTGCTACAAAATTCCGATGCACATGAGAATGCCTTGTTAAAGGTGCTGAGTGAGGCATATGTACCGAGCAACATCACTGGAGGAGAGATGGCAAATATGGTAGGACAGGTATTGGAAAGTCACAAGATCACTTTTCATGAAGATGACCTGGCACTAGAAGGTCTAAGTCACAACAAGGCGTTGCATATCACCGTGCAGTGCGAAGATTATTTTATCACCAGAATCCTGATTGATGGAGGGTCCAGTCTCAACATTTGTCCGTTGGTAACACTCAGGACATTGGGAAAAGGTCTGCATGAGATCAAGGACGGGGCCATCAATGTCAAAGCTTTCGACTGTTCCCAAAGGTCCACTATTGGGGAAATTAGCTTGTGTTTGCAAATGGGGCCTACTTGGTTTGATGTTGATTTTCAAGTGATAGACGTGCCGACATCTTACAATTTGTTGTTGGGACGACCATGATTCGCTCGTTGAGACCTAATTCGATCTTCATAGAGTTCTCGAGATATTTTCTTACGAAGATTTGTTATAGCATCTATAACCGGATTCATGTCGTGGGGGCCGTATGTTGCAATCAAAATACTCACACAAGTGCACGTGATCGTCAAGTAATAAAATAGTGAGTACAGTATCGTTCCCACGAAGACTTGTCATTTAACTTTTGACTGATTCAAAACTCAATTTAACTTATTAGATACCAAGAGATTTCTCACAAAATATAGTTGTCTCTAATTTACTACCTAAAAATATCAATTACTAAAATAGCTAGAATAATCAACTAAACACACATCAATTTCGAATAACAATCAATAGGGAAGAATATTCCAGGGTCACGGGTTAGGTAACAGTCATGTTGCGTTCTTGGCTTAAAGTAACTAATTGATTTATCTGGATTATTGATTGACAGGGTTGATAATGCTCGTAAGGATCTTTCGACTCCTTACTCGCCTATTCAAATTAACTCAATGCCTATATGTCTATGGAATTAAGATTAACAAGAATGCATTTACAGTTCCTGTATTTCAACCAAGCAAGGCAATTAGGTATATGTCTGTCCTAATTGCGAATCCGTCCCCCGATGCCCAGGTTCAAGAACTTGCTCTATTTAATTCTATATGCAATCCAAAGTTCCCACTTTCGAGTTCAACTCTAGATTCGTAGATAGTATTTCACCACTAGCTACTTAGCAAAATAATTGAGAACAGGATTAAATAAACAACCTAATATGATTAAACCAACTTTGTTAATTTAAACACTGAACAACAACAATCATGTTTCACCCATGACCCTAGAACAATGGGTTTTAGCTACTCATAGCAGTGTTCATCTCAATAATGTTTAATTTCATTCAAAATGTAAAAACAAGAAGAAGAAAAGAAGAACTTGATGTTGGATTTTCCTCCTTGCCTCTTGCCTCTATGTTTCTTGCACTAAACTATGAAAACCAAGATATTTTACTCCTTGGGCGAGCTTGACTTTATATAGGTTAAGTGAAAATTCCTCCAGATTTCCAATTTTGCCCCTAACAGACCTTTTCCGGAACTGGGACTAGCGCGAACGCGCTAATGTTCGTGCTAAAGTTCGCGCTAGTTTCCTGACATTCTGCCTCCCGCTTCTGAACTAGCGCGATCGCGCTAGACCTCGCGCTAGTTCAGGCCATTTTTTCTTCAATTCGTTGTCTCGTCTTTGCGCGCACACAGCTCCAAGGGGTCTTTCTTGCTCCAATGTAGCTTAATCACCACTTTAAGGCATCATCTAGGCTCTCCAATTCACAATTAGAGCCCATTTTTCATCATTTAACCATATTATGACATTGAAACATAATCAAACGGGAGCATAAACAATCGCCAAATCACCTAGACTTAGCCTAATATCAACGGGCTGTTATTTTGTTAAGTTCGAAATAACGCCCTTAAGGCCAGGAGCCTTCGCCATCAAGGGTCGAAAGGTTCGATCTCGTTCAAATTCGGACAAGCCATTATTTCGATAAATTCGTAATAAAATCCGCAAGGCCAGGAGCCTTCGTCACAAGAAGGAGAGAATAAAACCGGTACTCGCTTGACAAGCCTCCGCCTTGTGATGAGATCATAAGTCACCAGAAAGAGAGCTGAAATGCAAGACAAGTAGCGAAAAAGAATTCTTTAATCATGAAGTCATAGGTGTGGGATGTCGCCGCTTACATCCAGCCCAGGCCAGTCGGCAAATAAAAAAAAACTACTACAAGAAACAAGCAAACGCCAACCGGCGAACGAAATAAACAACAAAGTGCAACTCTTTTCACTCGGCGTCATCGCCGCCGTCTTCATCATCCCCGTAAGGCCCATCCTCATCACCGTCTACACCCTCATCAGCTTCGAGTGTCGCAACATCGTACCCACAGTTGGCACGAGCCTCTCGAGCCTTTGCTCGCACTTCCTCGTAAGCATCCTCGGTCACGGTGCCTGCCTCCCACAAGTTCTTGAATATATCCCGCTGGGCTTCGGCGTAGACCCAGAGCTCATGAGCCTGGCGGGGAACGGCAGCGCAGGATGGCCCAGTGTGAGCCCTCAGCCGCTGGTTCTCTGCCTCCAAGGCCGCGACTCGATCTGCCAGAACCGAAGCCTCCTGATCAATCATGCCAATACGCTCCTCGAGCCTCGCCTCCATCAAGGTCGCTGTCGCCCTCTCCGATTCTTGCTGGGACTGGAGCACGCGAATCGTATCCTCCAAGGCCGCCGCTCTTGCCAAAGCCTTAGACCAGGCTCTATCAGTGCGCTCTAGATCGGCAACCTTGCTCTCCATCGCAGTCAACTTCCCTCTCCACTCTGCACTCATCTCCTCGATTCTAATCCGGCTCTGATCCATCTCCAACTGCGCCGATCTCAACTTGCCCTGCAGATACTCGCACTCAGCAGCGACCCCTCTACCCAATTCAAGCTCCTCGTCTTTGAGGCGGAGTTGTTCTTCAAGTTCGCTCTTACTACGGATCGTCTGCAACAGCTCTTGATCCCTTTTCTCCAATTCCTCGCCTAGAGCCCGGTTACGGGGGTTCGTCCTCAACCGTTCGTGCAAATCGCGACATCGGTTGTGATGGCGACATTACTTCTCCAGCAACTGCAAGAAAATCCTCGACCGAATGTTGGCCCTACGGATGCTTTCCACCTCCACCAGATACGTCTGAAAAATGGGAAATCAGTTAAACCAATGTTCGTTCGTATAAAGAGAAAGGTCGAAATAAGAGCCGAATACAACATACCCTCAAACCCATGACGGCCACTTCGCTCCTCAATTTGGCGTCAGTGACGTTCCGCAGGGACTCATTTTCGGCTTCCGAACACAGCAAGCTAAGCTGCAACACCTGTCACACCTCCTTTTTCACTACACCCCCGGAAGGGTATAAAGGAGTTTTTCCAATTAAGGGACAATCGAAGCGGGATTTAATAGTAAGAGATTCAGAGTCGCCACTTGGGAGATTTATGGTGTCCCAAGTCACCGGTTTAATCCCGAATCGAGGAAAAGTTGACTCTGTTTAACAGTCCGTGAACCAGAAATCCGAGTAAGGAATTCTGTTAACCCGGGAGAAGGTGTAAGGCATTCCCGGGTTCCATGGTTCTAGCACGGTTGCTCAACTGTCATATTCGGCTTAATTATCTGATTTTATACAATTATGAACCTATGTGCAAATTTTAACTTTTAACCGCTTTTATTCATTTTAGAGTAAATTGCAACATTATTAAAACATGTCTCGAACCACGTCACATAAATGCACCCGTGGCTTTTGACATATTTTAACATCGTTGAGATTTGGATTTGGGTCACATAAATGCGCACCCGAGTTTAAGAAGGTAATATTATTAACTAGCGTGCCTAAAGCAATTTCGCATTTGCAATTTGCGAGGGCCATGGAATTTACTAAATGGCACACCTCGAATTCTAAGGACAAAACAAGATTAATCAAATGAGGGCCATGCAATTGTCATTTTTGTTCTGCACGGCACACCTCTAATTCTAATTTAAAAGAGAACTACAGACGGAGGGCCATTATCTATATTGTGACAACATCATGTCCAGCTATAACCAATTCGAGTAAATGCGAGCAGTTAACCGAGCGAGCAAATTCAAAACCACGGA
The DNA here is from genome assembly GCF_001879085.1 of Nicotiana attenuata. Taxonomy (NCBI): domain Eukaryota; kingdom Viridiplantae; phylum Streptophyta; class Magnoliopsida; order Solanales; family Solanaceae; genus Nicotiana; species Nicotiana attenuata. Next base: position 3,773 of record NW_017682248.1, on the reverse strand, counting down.
GATCAAAGTCTCCAAGCAAACAAACAATTCACACAGATTAAGCTAGAATAAAACAAACAATAGTCTCAAATTCTAACGAAAGGAGTTCACTGAACGCTAGATAATAGGAGGGATATGAACAAATCAATTCACACACATGCAAAGCCTTACATATTTCATAAATAAACGAAATTCCAACTCAAGCTCAACATTCACCAAATTGTCGACTGAAATGCATACAAAGAAAAGTTGAATTATGAATCCCACTCTAACCAAAACGGGATGAACAGTCATGAGCATTCTTAATCATAAGATGCAAAAACACAAACAGAAAACTTTAAAAAAAAAGTAAGAGATGGACCTTTAATTGAATCTGAAACTCAGATGCCTACACTGTTTCAAGGCTCACAAGCAACGAAATCACGAACAAAACCCGGACAGGCAAC
>NW_017682248.1:0-2662 GCF_001879085.1 Nicotiana attenuata | reverse complement strand
TCTGTTCTCCTAGGCAGGCTCCTGATTGCTAAAACTTGAAATAAATGCCTCTGTTCTCCAGGTGGGCTCCTGACCTCTAGGTTAGGTCTCCAAGAATGAAGAAGAACGGTCGATCTCCTGGGGTCTAGCGTCTGTTCATTTTGAAGAAGAAGAAAGAAGCGGTGGGGTCGTGTCAAAGAGATGATCCGGGGGGGTGGGGGGGGGGGTGGGTCTGTATTGTGCGCAACTTTTCAGCTTTTTCTTCAGCGTTCTTTTTTGTGTCCCCTCTTTGTTAATTTTAGCATTACTTTATAGGTAGAGTCTAGGTTTAGGTGTATTTTTGTGTATTTTGCCAATAAGTCCCTAGGTCTTTTTGTGTTAAGTCCTTAGGGTCTTTTTTTATTTGTTTTTGTTCCAAAGAAGAGTCTAGAAGGGTCCCTAGGCTTAATGGACTAATCTGAATTGGGCCAAGAACTGGTTTTTAAAACTCTTAAAATTGTGATCCAACACCTTAATTAACTCCTTTTAAAATAAGATAAAAATACTACATAATGCAAAATCTAACATGAAACTATTATATATTTTTTGTATTTTCAAGATTATGTAAAGATAAAAATAAGGTACTATTTTTGTATTTTGTTTATTTTATTTTTATTTTTTTTACTGAAAAATACATAAACTAAAATATTTTTTATAATTTTCATTTTTCTTGTAATAAAATAAAGTAAAAAGTCAAAATGAGTTGAAATAGCTATATTAGGCCTAAATCAAATATTTACATACTAAAATATAAAAAATCTTGGGGAGGGTCAAAAATCACATGTCTACAGCTGCCTCTCTTTGACTGGAAATGCGAAGAGTTTTCAGACAAAGAACGACTAGACAGGTTTTTTGACCCGACCCTTATTTGGGAGAGACTAAAACTGAGAAGAGGGGAATGTGATCGAGCCCTGGTATCTGAGCTGCCTACATATACTTGGCTATAAAGGAATCAGGCCACGTGTAGTTCAGAGGTAAGTGAGGTGATGGAGTATGCCGAGGTGGAGAGCCAGTTGAGGTGCCGTTACGCCGAGGTTCCGGTCCGCGGTCCTGTTATTACATCCAAATCAAAAGAAATGAAAAGACTAACTAAGCCTGTCAACTATGAGTTACAAGATTCCTATCTATAAGTCCTTCTGAAGCTTGATCTCGAGTCTTGAATGGTTCTTCATGCAGACTTTGGATTTGAACCTTGACGCTTGCTAGTTGCAGGTGCTAGTTCATTCTTCCTCAGCTTTTCGGACCAAACCCGGACACCACACCATGCTTGTGACTCCAGTCATGTCTTAAGCAGCCACATCTTTCATCAACTTCTGCATTTGGATTAACTTCTTGCCTTTCTCTTTTTTTCCTTTTATTGTGACTAACTTCTGTTGATCACCTCGGACTGTTGACTCGCATTCTCCAGGTGAAGTTCCTTGGTTGCCGACTTGAATTGTAATCTGAGATGCTTTTCCTTTTCTCCGAGTGACGCTTGACCGCCAAGACTTGAAATGTATGCCTCTATTCTCCAGGAGGGCTCCTGTCTGCTGAAAATTGAAATGTATGCCTCTGTTCTCCAGGCGGGCTCCTGACTTCTGGAACTTGAAATGTATGCCTCTGTTCTCCAGGCAGGCTCCTGACTTCAACAAAATAAACAAGAAACAAAGAAAATTTTCTGCCCCAGTTTGGTGACTGGGCATCAAATTACCAAATGCTAATAAGAATTTGAAAGCTAAAATTTGAATTGTACTCCCTCTGTTCTACAAGCGGGCACCTGACTTCTGAAACCTGAAATATATGCCTCTGTTCTCCAGGCGGGCTCCTGACTTCTGAAACTTGAAATGTATGCCTCTGTTCTCCAGGCGGGCTCCTGACTTCAACAAAATGAAATGAAACTTAAAATGTTCCTCTGTTCTCCAGGCGGGCTCCGGACTGCTAAAACTTGAAATATATGCCTCAGTTCTCCAGGCGGGCTCCTGACTTGTGAAACTTGAAATGTATGCCTCTGTTCTCCAGGCGGGCTCCTGACTGCTAAAACTTGAAATATATGCCTCTGTTCTCCAGGCGGGCTCCTGACTGCTGAATCTTGAAATGTATTCCCTTGTTCTCCAAGTGGGCGCCTGATTGCTGAACTTGAAATGTATTCCCTTGTTCTCCAGGTGGGCACCTGACTTCAACAAAACAAAGAAAATTTTCTGCCCCAGTTTGGTGGCTGGGCGCATCATGTTACCAAATATTACTAAAAATTTGAAAGCTTAAATTTGAATTGTACTTCCCTTGTTCTCCAGGTGGGCGCCTGATTGCTGAAACTTGAAATGTGTTCCTTTGTTCTCCAGGTGGGCGCCTGATTGCTGAACTTGAAATGTATTCCCTTGTTCTCCACGTGGGCGCCTGATTGCTGAACTTGAAATGTATTCCCTTGTTCTCCAGGTGGGCGCCTGATTGCTGAACTTGAAATGTATTCCCTTGTTCTCCAGGTGGGCTCCTGATTGCTGACACTTGAAATGTATTCCCTTGTTCTCCAGGTTGGCGCCTGATTTCTGAAACTCGAAATGTACTCCCTTGTTCTCCAGGTGGGCGCCTGATTGCTGAACTTGAAATGTATTCCCTTGTTCTCCAGGTGGGCGCCTGATTGCTGAATTAATTTCTTCTACGGTACTTT
>NW_017682247.1:0-10234 GCF_001879085.1 Nicotiana attenuata | reverse complement strand
CTTTTTTACCTAGTTTTTAGTAAAGACAATTAAATTACTACTTAATATTAAAACACAAAGTTAAATCCTAAAATGCAAGTGCAACATATTTTTTGATTTTTCATTAATAAAATAAAATAAACATGCACAGACAAATGCAAAGACTTGACAAAAAATGCCACAAAAATTCACAAAATTGCAAATAATGGAAAAAAATTATTTTGTTTTGAATTTATGGGAGTAATTCATATAGGGCAAAAATCACGTGCTCACAGCTGCCCCTCTTTGCTCGGAAACACGAAGAGTTTTCGTGCAAAGATAAAGTGAGCGAATACGAGCGATTTTTGCCCGTTGAATACTCCGTGGGAAACATTTTTGAAAGATTTGACCGCACCCTGCTTCCGAGGTTGCCTACATCCTTGGCTAAAAAAGAATCAGGTCAGTGTAGTTCGGGAAGGTCTGGTAGCTGGGACTACCACGAAGCTGCGATTTCACTGTTGCTGCTGCTGCTGCTACTGCTTACTGAACCCCTTATTACACCATGACAAAATAAAAAGAGGCTATACTAAACTATGATCTATGAATTACAAAACCTATCTATATCTTCAAACTTGATCGTGCAACTCTTATTGCCATGCTGACTTGTATTCTCCTAGTGAAATTCCTCTGTTGTCGACTTGTATTGTAATTTGAAATGTTTTCCCTTTCTTCAGGTTGACGCCTGACTGCCAAAACTTGAACTACATTCTGAGATGCTTTCCTTTTCTCCAGGTGTACGCTTGACTGCTAAACTTGAAATGTATTCGCATGCTCTCCAGGCGGGCTCTTGACTGCTATACTTGAAATGTATTCCCATGCTCTCCAGGCGGGCTCTTGACTGCTGAACTTGAAAGTATTCCCATGCTCTCCAGGCGGGCTCCTGACTGCTAAACTTGAAATGTATTCCCATGCTATCCAGGCGGGCTCGTGATTGCTAAACTTGAAATGTATTCCCATGCTCTCCAGGCGGGCTCCTGATTGCTAAACTTGAAATGTATTCCCATGCTCTCCAGGCGGGCTCCTGATTGCTAAACTTGAAATGTATTCCCATGCTCTCCAGGCGGGCTCCTGATTGCTAAACTTGAAATGTATTCCCTGCTTTCCAGGCGGGCTCCTGATTGCTAAAACTTGAACTGCTTCTCCCTGTTCTCCAAGTGGGTACCTGATTTCAACAAAAATAGACAAAACAAAGAAAAATTTCTGCCCCAGTTTGGTAGCTGGGCACATAGGTGAGTGTTAAACTGAATTCTTCTACCAACTATTATTAAGAATTTGAAAGCTAGGTCCTATTATCCAAGGAGGCCCTGTCAACTCTTAATTAAATGACAATTGTAAATCTAAGTTATATCTTCTACAGGTATTACTTCTGCTAAGTCCTGTTACCTAAGAGGGTCTTAAAACTACACCCCATTATCTAGGAGGGTCCTGACAATTCTTAATTAAACAAATAGTTTTAAATCTAAGTTATATCTTCTAAAGGTATTATTTTTGCTACATCTTGTTAACTAACAACAATCTTAAAGCTATGTCCCATTATTCAGGAGGGTCCTGAAAACTCCTAATTAAATCCTATCTCAAACATGCAGACTTTGAAACCAACTTATATTCCTTTGGGGTACATTTATGCTAGATTATGCTACTCATGATTGTTTTGAATTTTAATCTAGGTCCCATTTTCCAGGAGGGTCCTGAAAACTCCTTATTGAATCCTATCTCAAACATGCAAACTTTGAAACCAACTTATATTCCTTTGGGGTACATTTATGCCAAGTTTTGCTACTCATGATTGTTTTGGTTTTTAAACTAGGTCCCATTTTCCAGGAGGGTCCTGACAACTCCTAACTGAATTCTATCTCCAGAATGAAAATTTTGAAACCAACTTATATTCTTTTGGGGTACATTTATGCTAGATTTTGCTACTCATTGTTATTTTGAATTTTAAACTAAGTCCCATTTTCCAGGAGGGTCCTGAGAGTTTACGGTCATACTTGTTTGGTGCCTGCCTTTCCTTAAGGAGGGTTTCTCCGAAACAAACGAAATTTTCTGCCCCTGTTTCAATCAAAGAAAAATCTTGTCAGTTTAAAAATATGGTGGTTGGTTTGTGGCCTTGAATTTTGAGGGCGATTGCTCCTTCACTTCTCATGATAACTGATTTCCACTCGAAGACCTTGCTTGTTCATTGACTCACCACTTTCTCTGTCACCCTTATCACAGAAAATACCACTTCTCCGTTCAAAATCCAATACCCTCTATTTGTTGCATTGCTCATGAACCGACATCTACCAAACCTTTGTGTTTCACTGATCCCCAATGCATAATGATTGTTACCAACTTCAGTGCACATGTTGCTCTTTCCGGATTTAAACCACTGGCCTTGGCCTTGAGGTCTATTGCTCCATCGCTTGCCATGATAACTTTTGATTTCTGCTTGGAATATCTTGCTTGTCACTGGTCTACACTTCCCTTGTCACCCTAAACACAACAAATACCTCTTCTCCGTTCAAACCCAATACCTTCTATCTGTTGCATTGCTCCTGATCTTGACATTTACCAACCTTTGTATCTCACATGAACCCCAAAGAACAACACTTGTCACCCCCTCATTGTGTATGTTGTTCTTTCTTGACTTAAACCCCTGGTCCTGTCCTTGAGGTCTACGGCTCCCTCATTTGCCATGATAACTTTGATTTCTGCATGGAAGACCTTGCTTGTCACTGGTTAACCAACTTTTGTCAATCTTGCCACAGAAAATGCCTTTGATCCATTCACCTAACACCCTCCATCTGCTGCATTGTTCATGAATTAATATGTACCAAGCCTTTGTATTTCACACGAATCCCAAAGCATGTTGATTGTTACCAACTCCGTGCGCTTGTTGTTCTTTCTTGACTTATGACACTTTGATGTACTAACCAGATCCCGTTTTCTGCAATTGGAAAGCTGGCAAATTTTGAAATCATTTCTCACTTGCTTTGACCAAATAGACTCAGGAAGAGGAAGTAAACAAGACAAAAGGAACAGACTAGAGGACAATGGAAAGAGATGATTCCTAACAAGAAAACTACAAAGTAGAAACCTATCGGATGTGGATACCAACTCTAATGACCACGACATGCACCTGCGGCCTATTCTGTTAAGCAAATCTGATGTTCAGCTCCTGTTATACCTTTTTGCCGTGAAACTGAGCTTCAATGCTCTGCTTATCCAATCTGATTCACAATCCTTATTCGACTTGTAGTGCCCGAAGGGTTTTAACCATCAAGCCTCTCTCATTTTGGTCTTTCTCTCAACTCACCGTCGCCTTATGGTGCCCGTGAAGGTTTTCACCAATAAGACTCTCTCATTTTTAATTTTTCTCAGCTTTCATCGCCTTGTGGTCCCTTGTTTGGACCGGAGTGTTGTCCCTGATATGATTCACCTCTACTTGCTCGCCTTGGCATCTCTCGAAGACTGATCGGAAGGTCTTTATCTGGACCGTAATGTGGGCTTTTGGATGGGGTTAGAAAGAAAGGGTACCAAAAGCTCAAAACAATTCAAATGGGTCCAAAATTACAACTTTCGAAATCACATTTCTTACAACAACCACAACTTCTGCCCACGTTTCTTTGCTTGGGGACTTTTGGATATTATTTTGATGGGACCGAACCGTGAGGCTGCCTACGTATCCTTAAAAGGAATCAGGTCGAACATAGTTCATGACATAGAAATTACTTTGTTGCTGTGATTTTTCTTTTCTTTTTCTTCCTCTTTCTCTTCTTTTCTTTTCTTTCTTCCTTTTCTCTTTGTTGTTTTGTTGTTTTTTTCTTTTTCTTTTTCTTCTCTTTTTCTTCTTTTTTTTCCTTTTTTTCTTCTCTCTTTTTTCATTCTTTTTCTTTTCTCTTTTTCCTTTACTTATCTTTCATGCTTGTGTTTCTGATTTGCTACTGATTCCGAAGGAGGGGTATGAAAGAAATAAATAAGGCTCAAAGGGGTAACAAAGGACAGAGTGTTTAGATAGCAGAACAAAATGCCTTCGTCATTCCAATCTTCAAAACATGACAAGCACAAACAAACACAATTTAAACAAACCGAGGAAAACATTTGTAACATCTTCTGATTGTACCAGACTCGATAACCATATCCAGATATTCGCCTTCTACATCTGTTAATTACAAAGCACCATTGAAAAACACCTCACTCTCATTACCACGAACGGCCCCCTAGAAATTTGGGGCAAACTCACCGTTAGCTTCAACCTGATGCAGGATGATGCATTTCAATAGGGTTTCATTATATTCTATCTGCCCCAGTTTCACATGGTTCGGGCTTCAAATGATCTCAAAGTGTCCAAATCTGTTCTTGTTTCCCTCAAGTGTCCCTATCATCTTCAAAATTGTTTCATTGCTTCCTGACTAAACTGACTTTTAAAGATCAGGCTGAGAATTGTGCGTGCCTGTCACGTCACTAGAACCAACATGAAAAGAACTATAAAAGGAGAAGAGAACTAACAGAAATGACTAGAAACAGCAGAAAATAGAGAATTGCATTAGATAGACGGTGAAAGAGTTCGGACAACAAAACAAGCACAATAAACTGGGGTACAACCCTTAGAACAATCCTAGACAACACTAAATGAGATACTACGACCAAAGGAACTAGACAAAGTAAAAGGATAGAAGGGTTTGAGTCAAAAGACAATATCCGGATTACAACCCTGAAATAACCCGGACAACAGAAATGACAAAAAAATAAACCACCAAAACTCCACTCCGACTGACCAAGAAATGGAGCGTCTTTCCAATTACCAAGCACGGTATCTTAGCCACTGAATTCTGCATCAACAATACTAGGACCTTCATAAGTATTCATCACATTGTTCTTAACAAATTGCTTTTTGGTTCCTTTTGCCGGCTCGTTCTTACGATCAACCTCTGATAGCACTGAGATCTTAGTAGCACGTTGACCTCCGAGGCTCCCAGAAGAATTCTCACATTCCTTTCCAAAATAAATCATACCCACCATATGCGTCTCATTATGCACAGGCGATAGACTTTGGCTAGTGTCTGCTGCATCTGGATTTTGCACGACAATGTCGCCTGCATCAATAAGCTTCTGAATCGCATTCTTCAGATTCCAACACTTCTCTATGCCATGCCCTGGGGCATCTGAGCAATATGCGCACCTTTAAGAAAAATCAAACTTCTTTGGAGGAGGGTTTGGCAGTTTTATCTGGGTCGACTTCAACATGTCCAATTTCCTTAGCCTCTGGAACAAACTGGCATATGACTCTCCCAATGGAGTGAAGGTTTTCTTCTTCCATAACCTCACATTATTAAAGGCTTTATTGGGCCGAAAACCCGATCCAGGGGGTTTTCGGTAGGCTCGTGGGGGTAGATGGGTATTTTGTGGAGCTGGGTACTGGGAAAGTGATGTATGACTTTGGGAATTCTGTGGAGAGAAGTGGCCTTGGGGAAGATCATCTGGTGCACAAGGATATCCACGGGGACGATGTCGAGGCTGGAAATGTTGATCGGGAAAGCCCATCGGATCATCTTTTCTGTTTCTCTTTCTTCCACCAAAGCTTACAGGGATGTTCTGAATGTCTTTCGAACAACTTATGATTTTGCCTGACTTGATTCCCTCTTCTACTAGCTCCCCCATTTTTAACACATCATTGAAAGGCTTTCCCAAGGGCGGGATCAAATGACTGAAGTAGATGGTCCCCCGGGCTTTTAGGAAAGGCTCAACCATTTCTTCTTCACCAATCGGGGTATTGACTCGAGCAGCCTGCTCCCTCCATCTGAGCCCAAACTCTCTAAAGCTCTCCTCCGGCTTCTTTTCCATTTTAGATAGGGAGGAGCGGTCTGGGGTAAAACCTAATTTGTATTGAAAGTATCGAACAAAATCTTGAGCCATGTCACCCAATGTAGGTCACTTACCAACATCTTAACGATTATGCCATTCCAAAGCTGCCCCAGTCAAGCTCTTCCTGAAATATGCCATCAACAACTCATCTTTCTCTCCAACACTTCTTATTTCACTGCAATAACCCCTCAGATAGTCTACCGGATCTCCACACCCATCATACAGGTTAAATTTTGGCACTTTAAATCCCGCGGGTAGGCGAACGTCCAGGGACACAGACAGTTCTTTGTAAGCCATGCTACCCTGGTCTCCCCTTCCTTGCTTGTTCTTCAAGGATTGTTCTATGCCTTTCAGCCTCCTGGGTGTCCCATCTTTCCCTTCTCTTCCTGTGAACCTTTCATTTTCAACATGAGGCTCATCCCGCGGGCCCTGTTTGTATGAGTAGGGAGCATTGTGGGCAACCTCTGAGGGGTAATATTGGGCATCATGAGCTTGGAGATAAGCGGGTGGATCTGGAGAGTATGGAGGATCATCTGGCATTATGTCCGGAGCTTGGGTAAGGGTGGCATCTAGGAAGCTAGGTGGTGGCGGGGGTGGTGCCTTCCCAGTCATCCAAGCCTGATACATGTCCGCCATGTGTTGTCTCAACATCTTTTCCTCTTCAACCAACCCATTGTCCTGTTCAACCAACTGCTTTCGGGCCCCGGTATCAACCAACTCAGTTCCGTTGTTGCCTGCCATTGTCTTTGGACTTTATGTTGTGGAGAGGAGTTACTACTTCGAGAAGCATAAACCAACCACCTTTCTGTACTGAATTGTCAACAACAAACTTGTTGGTGATTAGAACTTAACAGACAGGCAACCGCACATTTGGGGAATGAATGCACATAAGCAGTTAACCGTTTCTATTATGAATTTGATTGGTTGCTTGCGTTATCCCGGCTTTCCTTATTTCCATTTGCAACTTCCCTTTTCTCTTTTTTCCTTCTTCTTTTTCCTTTTCATTCTTTCCTTTGCCCTCTCTTTGTTTTTATTCTCTCATTTTTCTCTCTTATTTTGCCATTGCTTCCTTCTCACGGTTTCTTATTTCTCTCTTCTCTTTTCTTTTCTCTCCTACTTTTCCTCTCTTTTTCTTTTTTCTTTTTCTTCTTTTTTTTTTCCACTCTTTTTCTTTCTCTTGGTTATGGTCGAATCCTATGGAGATTGCCTACGTATCATGACCCCGCATGAATCAGACCGAGCGTAGTTCTGGGGAATAAAAATAAATAATAAAACATTTTGGGATTTTCAAATAAAATATTTTGATTAGAACGACTCATCCTACCGAATTTTTACCATAAAAACCAACAGACTCAAAAAGGAAACTAACAGGAGAAAAATCAAGACTCATTTTAACTCAAAAAGTTATCACTATTTTTCAAAATTTTCTTGAAAATATCCGGCTTTGCCAATACGGCCTTTCAGCACTTCGAGGAAGAAGATTTTAAGGCTGTGTTTGCTAACCGGCCAAAACCTTGAAAAATGACCAAAGGCGGCGGTTCTTGCAAAAACAGGCTTCCGGCGCCCTCTTCGGCTATTTTTGACAAGAATGGCATCACCTTACTTATTTAGAATAAAAATAAAATTTTTGTTCTTTTTTGGGCTATTTTTCAAAAATGGGAAGTTGGACCCGATGAGGGTTGCCTATGTATCCCACGCCCCGTGGGAATCAAACTGGCGTAGTTCGGACAAATAAAACAAAACCAACTATTTTTGAAGACAAAACCTTTTCCTTTTTTCTTTTTTTTTTTTCATTTTTCTCAAATATTCGGCAGAGTTTCAGTACCATTTGGACATTGGTTTTTTTTTCTTTCAAAACAGGTGATTAACTCACTTAACCCTTACACTGCTATTTTCTTTTTCAAACTCTCCCATTTTACTCAAACGGCCGGTCAACATGCAAATCCGAATCAAATAAATGCACAAGTAGGATGCATCAGGATGGTCTGTTGTTTTGGGTATACCTGTCCTAGACGGACCCAACCCCTGTGTTGAGTCCCCTAAGTCAAATGCATATGATGCAGATAAGCGTTACTACTAGCGATCCGGCATGAGGCTGCGTTATTCTAGGTTTAAAACCTAGGTTTATTTGTTCTAGACCTGGCTTACCCGAGCGGACAACTCGAGCCGGAGGGGGGGGGGCTGCGTATCGGTAACCAAAAGATCCTCCGGCTTTGCAATTTGTCCGAACCTTGTTCTATTTGGGATATGACACTAACAGAATGAAGTCACGACCAGCGTGCACTCCTCGGGTGGGAGAAGAGAAGGGTTTTGTAGCAGTTTATATATACAGTTATGATAATATCAAAGCGGTAAAAAGTAAAATTTTGCACATTAGTCCCAAACATGTAATAAAATCAAATAATAAAAAAAGCCAAATACAAAAATTATTCCAAGCTCGAATTCTCGAACCCTGAACCGAAGTACTGGGTACTTGGCCCCAGTAGAGTCGCCAGAGCTGTCACACCTCCTTTATACTACCCGCGTGAAGAGAGTATAATAAGGGGAGTTTTTCCAATTAAAGGACAATCGAAACGGGATTATTTATTTATTAAAAATTCAGAGTCGCCACTTGGGAGATTTATGGTGTCCTAAGTTACTGGTTCAAATCCCGAATCAAGGAAAGATTGACACTGTATTACAGTCCGCGAACCAGAAATCCGGGTAAGGAATTCTGTTAACCCGGGAGAAGGTGTTAGGCATTCCCGAGTTCCGTGGTTCTAGCACGGTCGCTCAACTGTTATAAAATGGCCTATTATCTGATTTTAAAACGCTTTTGAACCTACGTGCCTTTTTAACCTTAACCGCTTTTATTCAATTTTAGGAAGATTGCAACGTTATTAAAACACGTCTTGAACTACGTCACATAAATGCACCCGCGGTCCTCGACATATTTTATCTAACACTGTTGAGAATTGGATTTGGGTCACATAAATGCGCACCCGAGTTTAGGAAAGTAACATTATTAAAATATCGTGCCTAAAGCAACTACGCGTTTGCAACTTTGCGAGGGCCATGGAAATTCAACTAAATGGCACGCCTCAAATTCTAAGGATAAACAAGATTAATTAAACATGAGCCATGCAATAGTCATTTTGTTTGGCACGGCGCACCTCAATTTTAATTAAAGGAAAAGCATTCAACTTAAGTGAACTACGAATATCCATATTAAACTAATTAAACTACAAGAAAGTGAAATTGATACCAATTCCGCATTAGACCGCAAAGTCAGTGATTTTTCTTAGTCTTGTGACCATGTGCTGTTACAATTCTAACCACGACCTACAGCTAGGCGACATCCAATTTACAGTAGTTCCAATTCCAGCTTCACGTATAACTCATTCCAACATAGCTTCCATATTTGGCATAACTATGCGCGACCTCGACGGAAACTAATCTGGGGACGATAGTTATTCCCTTTGCACACAGATCTTTTTGCTATTACATTTATCTACTTTAACAAAATCCATTCTTAGATCATATGAACAAACATGGTATCCTAACTTAAGAAACCAACAACACAAGTAGAATAAAGATGAATAAGCTTGAAATCACTTAAAGAGCAAATAAGAATTCATACATATGTTACTAAATGTTCTTAAACTACCAGGAAGACATTCAATTTCCAAACAATTTAAGAAGCAGAATAATGAGCCAAGATTGATTCATCATTTTTAACTTCTAAATATTAACAACTCAACTTCACATTAACATTCAAACTTCAACTTTGTTTTAGCATGCTCACGTATAACCAATTACACGAGACTTCTCAAAAGCATTCTTGACAATTTTCCCCCTTTCTTTTAACATGGATTTTACACTAACTAACTACTTCACAACTTGAATTCAAGCATGCTTTTCTCCACAATAATGAATAAATAAGCTATTATGAAAATTAGTTAAAAATGAACTAACTGTCCAATCTTGTGAACAAATGCAACGTCCAGACACTACTAATCTGTGGCTACACTTTGAGTAAACATACATAGCATAAATACTCCAATGCAGCCTACATATTCAGGCTTTCACGACAGTCTAACTAATCCAATCATCCTCCATGTTTGGATAACAATTCCGAATAAGTAAAGCAATATAAAAGAACAAAGAAAACCTAATTATTCAAGCTGGAATTCAGTTATACGATGTAGCACATCAATCAAATAAAAATAAACACATCCATGTATCATGACTGAAACAGCGACATAAGTTAATGCTATGCTTTGAAATCTGCTTTTATTTCATTCTGCAAATGAGCTTCACAAGCCATTGAGTATCAAGAGTATGTACCTGATAAAGTTAAAGCAAAAAAGAGTAAGAAGATCAACAGCAGCAG
>NW_017682246.1:6714-10236 GCF_001879085.1 Nicotiana attenuata | reverse complement strand
CTTACCTCGAACCGGCTCAATATCAACTAGAAACCACGCTCTTGCCACGAGTATCCGACTCCAAATGGCTCAAATATATTCAATTCAATTACACATTGTAAATAACATCGCAAACACCTGGTTTTGCTAATAAATTCAAAGCTACAGCGTAAAATTAGGTGAAATGACCAAAATGCCCTCCAGGCCAACGCCCCGGAATCGAATAATTTTCACATTTTCAGAACCCTCGTACTCTCACGAGTCTAACCATATAAAAATCTCCCAAATCGGAGGTCAAATGCTCCCTCAAAACTCCATAATTTAGCCAATGAAGTTTTACCCCAAATTATCCAATTTTGATTCTAAATTCGAATTCCAATGATACATTTAACTATATAATGATGAAATATAACTAGAAGGGATTAAGGAAACGTTACCCAATAGTCTTCTCTTCAAAACCCACTCAAAATCGCCCTTACCCGAGTTCTCAATTGATTTTTGTAACTTATGAACTCAAACCCTCGAAATTTCTATTTCTGCCCAGGGATTTCCGCTTCTGCGGACAAGGGACCGCATCTGCGGTCCCGCTTATGCGGAACAAATGCCGCTTCTGTGGCTATTAACTAAAATCCAGGGGTTCCGCTTCTGCGGTCTTAAACCGCACCTGCGGTAGCCGCTTCTGCGAAATACTTACCGCTTCTGCGGTTTCTCACTAATGACCCAGGGCTGCATCTGCGACTTATACCTCGCAGGTGCGTAACCGCTTCTGCGGTCAAACTTCCGCACCTGCGGAAACTGAAGGGAGCCCAAATTTCGCTCCTGCGATGGGATGGCCGCTTATGCGGCTCCACTTCTGCGGTTCCCAAGCCGCAGAAGCGAAAATACCAGAAGAGAGAAAAAACCAGCTGCTGCAACACTTCAAAAATTCTTCCGTTAACCACCCGAAATCATCCCGAGGCCCCTGGGAACTCAACCAAAAGCACCAATACCACCTAATACCTTATTCAAACTTGCACCAATCCTTAAAACACCTAAAACAACACCGAAAACCCGATTAAATCAAAGATTCAAGCCTAAGAACCACAAGTTTCCTCCAAATACGCTTTCGATCAAAAACCTAACCAAAACATGTCCGAATGACCTGAAATTTTGCACACACATCCTGAATGACATGATGGAGCTACTGCAACTTCCGGAATTCCAATCCGACCCTCGAATCAAAAACTCACTATCGGACCGGAACTTCAAAAATTCAAACTTCGGCATTTCAAGCCTAAATGAGCTACGAGCCTCCAAAATACATTCCGAACACGCTCCCAACCCCGAAATCACCTAAAGGAGCTAACGGAACCATCGGATTCCCATTCCGAGGTCGTCCTCACACTGTTCTAATTACGGACCATTTTTCAACACTAAAGCTCTCATTTAGGGACTAAGTGTCCCAAAACTCTCCAAAACTTAACACCGAACGTCCCAGCATACCAAAATGGCGGAAATGAACTTAGGGGAAGCAGTTAATGGGGAATCGGGGCGTAAATTCCAAAAACGACCGGCCGGGTCGTTACATCCTCCTACACTTAAACATTTGTTCGTCCTCGAACGAGCATAGAGAACATACCTGAGGTAGAGAAAAGATGGGGGTACTGGCTGCGCATATCCTGCTCGGTCTCCCAAGTCGCCTCCTCGGCCGACTGACCCCGCCACTGAACCTTCACTGAAGCGATCTTCTTTGACCTCAACTTCCTGATCTTACTGTCCAAAATAGCCACTGGCTCCTCAACATAGGATAGATCCTTGTCCAGCTGGACTGAACTGAAATCCAACACATGCGACGGATCCCCGTGATATCTCCGGAGCATCGAAACATGAAATACCGGATGAACTCTGGCCAAACTGGGAGGTAAGGCAAGCTCATAGGCAACCTCCCCAACTCGCCTCAAGATCTCAGAAGGGCCAATAAACCTCGGACTCAAATTTCCTTTCTTCCCAAACCTCATGACGCCTTTCATAGGCGAGACCAGAAGCAGAACCCGCTCACCAACCATATATGAAACATCACGAACCTTCCTGTCCGCGTAACTCTTCTGTCTGGACTGGGCCGTACGGAGTCTATACTGAATCGTCTTAACCTTCTCCAATGCATCCTGTACTAACTCTGTGCCCAATAGCCTGGCTCACCCGGCTCAAACCAACCCACCGGAGATCTACACCTCCTACCATATAAAGCCTCATACGGCGCCATCTGAATGCTGGACTGATAACTATCGTTGTAAGCAAACTCCGCCAGTGGCAAGAAATGATCCCAAGACCCTCCAGCTCCATGATTCAATGTTTAACTCCTCATGCAACTTACCGTGCTACCACAACTCAGTTGAGCACACCAGCTCGATCAATTCTGAAGATATTCCTTTTTATTCAAGCAAATAAGCCTTAGAGCCCAATTCCAACATCCGGAATTTTATGCCCGACCTGTTTCCAGCATATGATCACCATAACAATCACTACACGCTATACCCAAACATGGCTGCATAACTTGCTGAAGTTCACACCTCGCATCACTTTACTCACCGGACCACAGTAACACTTCCTGATCGACTTAGTCAAAAATTCCACGAATCTGATGCTCTCATTGCACCCCATGACATGCACAGGCCTCACTCTAACTCTTGCAAGGCCGTCACAACGGAGAGATGTGCGGAAATTCATAATCGACTGCCGAGTCAACCAATCACTGAGTCTATACTCCTAACAAGAAGCATTACCTCATTCTGAACCAATTAATGGTCTTTGCCTCTTAATAGATATTTTACGTAATCAGATTGCACTGATCCTAAATCCAACAATCTCGTCTCACCCAGTATGAATGCTCAGACAATAAGCCACCCCAATATTACCAAAAGTCTCATATGATGACACAATGCGCCAATAGGCTACCAATTAGAATGCGATACAAAAAAAAGGAAAGTGAACTCTGAAAAGAAATTTCAATTACCCCGCTCGCGAATCATACATGCGACGCGGGCGCGCAGCTAATATGAGCCTCCTCCAGAAAATAGGAAACATAACACAATAAACAGATATGGGAAACTGTACTGAACATCACACTTGTTGCGGCGTGCAACCCAATCCGAGCAACCATAACCATGGCGGCGTGCCACCCGATCCAAATAACGTACCCGTGGCGGCGTGCCACCCGATCCACACATGGAGCTCACATAAGGAGATGTACATCGAGCTAAATTGCTCATTACAACAAGATACTAAGCATCAGTCATAACCATGCTAAGTGTATAACACCATTCCCTGGGGAGACATATAACGCTATAATCCACAAACTCGGGCACAACTGAGGTGCGATACAAGATCTGAATCCCAAGAGTCATTCTGCTCATATAACATCATTGCCACGCGGAACTTCAACACATAAAAATTTACCAAGCCATCTCATAACTCATACGGCGCAATACATCATTACCTGGAATAGTTGATGACAAAATAACACCCTGACCGTTCCTCCATAAGGAACGCTCGCTGAAACGAACA
>NW_017682246.1:0-4779 GCF_001879085.1 Nicotiana attenuata | reverse complement strand
TCTATCGGGAATCTAACCCGCAGTCCCAAAGTAAATGTACAGGGGGATCTATCGGGAATCTAACCCGCAGTCCCAAAGTAAATGTGCAGGGGGATCTATCGGGAATCGAACCCGCAGTCCCAAAGTAAACAAACAAGGGGGAGCTACCGGAATCCACATCCGTAGTCCCAATGTAAATGTGCAACCACAACCAGAAGATATTCAGAAATGAAGTACAAAAGGCAAACATCAGGTAGTACTAGCCTAGCATGCTTCACGTAGTACAGTCAAGGCAACTTAAACAATTAGGCAAGTTAAATCAACTAAACATGCTTTTCTAATCTAACACAGGTTATAACTGCAGGTAAAACAAGGCAAATATGAAGGAAACTCAGTCTCAATATCTTAAGTAAAAACTGGGTTTTTCAACAATTAGCTCAAGTACGCGCTCGTCACCTCACGTACAAGGCACTCAATTACCACATATCAAATCCTAAGGGGAAAGGTCCCCCACACAAGGTTAGACAAGCCACTTACCTCGAACCGGCTCAATATCAACTAGAAATCACGCTCTTGCCACGAGTATCCGGCTCCAAATGGCTCAAATCTATTCAATTCAATTACACATTGTAAATAACACCGCAAACACCTGGTTTTGCTAATAAATTCAAAGCTACGACGTAAAATTAGGTGAAATGACCAAAATGCCCTCCAGTCCAACGCCCCGGAATCGAATAATTTTCACATTTTCAGAACCCTCGTACTCTCACGAGTCTAACCATATAAAAATCTCCCAAATCAGAGGTCAAATGCTCACTCAAAACTCCATAATTTAGCCCATGAAGTTTTACCCCAAATTATCCAATTTTGATCCTAAATTCGAGTTCCAATGATACATTTAACTATATAATGATGAAATATAACTAGAAGGGATTAAGGAAACGTTACCCAATAGTCTTCTCTTCAAAACCCACTCAAAATCGCCCTTACCCGAGTTCTCAATTGATTTTTGTTACTTATGAACTCAAACCCTCGAAATTTCTATTTCTGCCTAGGGATTTCCGCTTCTGCGGACAAGGGACCGCATCTGCGATGCCGCTTATGCGGAACAAATGCCGGTTCAGCAGCTATTAACTAAAATCCAGGGGTTCCTCTTCTGCGGTCTTAAACCGCACCTGCGGTAGCCGCTTCTGCGAAATACTTACCGCTTCTGCGGTTTCTCACGAATGACCCATGGCCGCATCTGCGACTTATACCTCGCAGGTGCGTAACCGCTTCTGCGGTCAAACTTACGCACCTGCGGAAACTGAAGGGAGCCCAAATTCCGCTCCTGCGATGGGATGGCCGCTTATGCGGCTCCGCTTTTGCGGTTCCCAAGCCGCAGAAGCGAAAATACCAGAAGAGAGAAAAACCAGCTGCTGCAACACTTCAAAAATTCTTCCGTTGACCACCCGAAATCATCCTGAGGCCCCCGGGACCTCAACCAAAAGCACCAATACCGCCTAATACCTTATTCAAACTTGCACCAATCCTTAA
The DNA here is from genome assembly GCF_001879085.1 of Nicotiana attenuata. Lineage (NCBI taxonomy): Eukaryota > Viridiplantae > Streptophyta > Magnoliopsida > Solanales > Solanaceae > Nicotiana > Nicotiana attenuata. Next base: position 3,264 of record NW_017682246.1, on the reverse strand, counting down.
AACACCTAAAACAACACCGGAAACCCGATTAAATCAAAGATTCATGCCTAAGAACTACAAGTTTCCTCCAAATACGCTTTCGATCAAAAACCTAACCAAAACACGTCCGAATGACCTGAAATTTTGCACACACATCCCAAATGACATGACGGAGCTATTGCAACTTTCGGAATTCCAATCCGATCCTCGGATCAAAAACTCACTATCGGACCGGAACATCAAAAATTCAAACTTCGGCATTTCAAGCCTAAATGAGCTACGAGCCTCCAAAATACATTTCGAACACGCTCCCAACCCCGAAATCACCTAATGGAGCTAACAGAACCATCGGATTCCCATTCCTAGGTCGTCCTCACACTGTTCTGATTACGGACCATTTTTTCAACACTTAAGCTCTCATTTAGGGACTAAGTGTCCCAAAACTCTCCAAAACTTAACACCGAACGTCCCGGCATACCAAAATAGCAGAATTGAACTTAGGGGAAGCAGTAAATGGGGAATCGGGGCGTAAATTCCAAAAACGACCGGTCGGGTCGTTACATCCTCCTACACTTAAACATTCATTCGTCCTCGAACGAGCATAGAGAACATACCTGAGGTAGAGAAAAGATGGGGGTACTGGCTGCGCATATCCTGCTCGGTCTCCCAAGTCGCCTCCTCGGCCGGCTGACCCCGCCATTGAACCTTCACTGTAGCGATGTTCTTTGACCTCAACTTCCTGATCTGACTGTCCAAAATAGCCACTGGCTCCTCAACATAGGATAGATCCTTGTCCAGCTGGACTGAACTGAAATCCAACACATGCGACGGAACCCCGTGATATCTCCGGAGCATCGAAACATGAAATACCGGATGAACTCCAGCCAAACTGGGAGGTAAGGCGAGCTCATAGGCAACCTCCCCAACTCGCCTCAAGATCTCAAAAGGGCCAATAAACCTCGGACTCAACTTTCCTTTCTTCCCAAACCGCATGACGCCCTTCATAGGCGAGACCCGAAGCAGAACCCGCTCACCAACCATATATGAAACATCACGGACCTTCCTGTTCGCGTAACTCTTCTGCCTGGACTGCGCTGTACGGAGTCAATCCTGAATCACCTTAACCTTCTCTAATGCATCTTGAACCATCTCTGTGCCCAATAGCGTGGCCTCGCCCGGCTCAAACCAACCCACCGGAGATCTGCACCTCCTACCATATAAAGCCTCATACGACGCCATCTGAATGCTGGACTGATAGCTGTTATTGTAAGCAAACTCCACCAGTGGCAAGTAATGATCCCAAGACCCTCCAAACTCAATCACACACGCACGGAGCATATCCTCAAGAATCTGAATAGTGCGCTCGGATTGCCCGTCCATCTGGGGGTGAAATGCTGTGCTCAACTCCACCCGAATGCCTAACTCCTGCTGCACGGCTCTCCAGAACCGCGATGTAAACTGAGTACCTCTGTCTGAAATGATAGAAACTGGAATACCATGCAAACTGACGATCTCCCTGATATAAATCTCCGCCAACCGCTCCGATGAATAAGTGGTACACACAGGAATGAAATGAGCGGACTTGGTCAACTGGTCCACAATAACCCAAATGGAATCAAACTTCTTCAAGGTCCGCGGAAGTCCGGATACAAAATCCATGGTGATGCGCTCCCATTTCCACTCCGGAATCTCTATCTGCTGGAGCAACACACCCGGGCGCTGGTTCTCATACTTCACCTGCTGGCAGTTGAGGCATCTAGACACATAACCAACTATATCCTTTTTCATCCGCCTCCACCAGTAGTGCTGCCTCAGGTCCTGATACATCTTCGCGACACCCGGATGGATGGAATACTGCGAACTGTAGGCCTCTGCTAGAATCATCTCTCGAAGGCCATCAACATTGGGCACACAAATCCGGCCCTGCATCCTTAATACTCCATCATCTCCAATGGTCACATCCCTGGCATCACCACGCTGAACCTTGTCCCGAAGGACAAGCAAATGAGGGTCATCATACTGCCGCTCCCTAATACGATCAACTAAGGAGGACCGGGAAACCACACAAGCTAGAAATCGACTGGGCTCCCAAAGATCCAATCTCACGAACTAGATGGCTAAGGCCTGAACATCCATCGCCATAGGCCTCTCTGAAGCTGGTAAACATGCCAAATTCCCAAACTCTCCGCCCGGCGACTCAAGGCATCCGCCACCACATTGGCCTTGCCCGGGTTATATAGGATAGTGATGTCATAATCCTTCAGCAGCTCTAACCACATCCTCTGACGCATATTGAGATCCTTTTGCTTGAGCAAGTGCTGCAAACTCCGATGATCAGTATAGATCTCGCAAGGCACTCCATATAAATAATGACGCCAGATCTTCAAGGCATGAACAATGGCAGCTAACTCAAGGTCGTGAAAAGGGTAATTCTTTTCATGTATCTTCAACTGCCTGGACGCGTAGGCAATCACCCTACCGTCCTGCATCAACACTGCTCCCAGGCCAACTCTCGAGGCGTCACAATAGACAGTATAAGACCCCGAACCGGTAGGCAACATCAAGATAGGGGTTGTAGCCAAAGCTGTCTTGAGCTTCTGAAAGCTCGCCTCACACTCCTCTGTCCACTGAAATGGGGCACCCTTCTGGGTCAATCTAGTCATAGGGGCAGCAATCGATGAAAATCCCTCCACGAAACGACGGTAGTAACCCGCCAAGCCAAGGAAACTACGAATCTCTGTAGCTGAGGACGGCCTGGGCCAACTCTGCACGACCTCTACCTTCATCGGATCCACCCGAATACCCTCACTAGAAATCACATGGCCTAAGAATGCCACAAAACTCAGCCAAAACTCAGATTTTGAGAACTTTGCATATAACTTTTTCTCCCTCAAGGTCTGTAGCACGGTCCTTAGATGCTGCTCATGATCTTCCCGACTCCGGGAATACACCAGAATATCATCAATAAAAACAATCACGAACGAGTCAAGATATGGCCTGAACACACTGTGCATCAAATACATGAAAGCTGCAGGGGCATTGGTCAGCCCAAATGACATGACAAGGAACTCGTAATGGCCATATCGAGTCCTGAAGGCAGTCTTCGGAATATCTGGCTCCCGAATCTTCAACTGATGGTAACCTGAGCGCAAGCCAATCTTAGAAAACACCTGTGCGCCCTGAAGCTGGTCAAACAGATCATCAATGCGAGGCAAAGGATAACGGTTCTTCACTGTAACCTTGTTCAACTGGCGGTAGTCAATACACATGCGCATAGAACTATCT
>NW_017682245.1:0-10237 GCF_001879085.1 Nicotiana attenuata | reverse complement strand
CAATTGTCAGGATGTAACCATATCATTGCACCTTGACCAAGATTGATAGTCTATGGAAGTGATAGGAGGAGGTGCAACTGTTCCCCCTGATAAAGCCCACCTTATTTTTGGCTGATGGGCTATGAGAACATATCTTTTCCATCCTTGAAAAACCTTTTCTATGGAAAACACCATTGACGAGGCTCATTCCTAGCTCATCAGAAGAGTAAGGGAAGAATGGGTGATTGAGATCGAGGTTGCTCCCATTTCCAATCGAGGTTTGAGCTGTAGGAGTATCAGTAGAGTCAGACATGATGAAAGATATAGATGACTCATGATGATGATTTCAATATACCCAAAGTCGAGCTAGATTTGCTCTAATACCATGTTAGATTAGGACAGGAAATTTATGGAATTTTTCTATGTATTCATTTCTGTTCAAGATAGTGTTTACACACAAAATATCAGTGCATTAGGACACTAAGAAGGGTTTTGTTTGGATTAACAAGAGATTGGGTAAGGGCTTGAAATTATTCCAAGGGGAAGGTATTAGGCACCCCTCAGAATCCACTAGTGTGGTTCCCAGCCAAGCTATTGNGTGTTTACTATATTTCATTTGTCTGCCATTATCTGTTGTCTGTGTTACTTCACGGGTATCTACCTGATTGCGTGGCATTATTTGTTGAGTAAGTGTTGTGCCCGAGGGACAGATTTCTGTGCTGATCTGCACTAGTTGTTTTGCATTCATTTGCCTAACTGTTGAAAAAGTCATTTTCAAAAGAGGTTTGAACTGAGCTAAAATGTTTTTCTAAAGATTTCACAGCTTCACTGTACTTCTCAAAGGGTTTTACACTGCTTCTATACAGCATGATAGTTTGCTTTACGTGATTTCTTACTGCTCAGTTATTATTTACCTTTATTACTCACTGAGTTGGAGTACTCACTTTACTCCCTGAACCTCGTGTGCAGATGCAGGTATTTATCCACCCGTTAGCGGGTTTTGGCTGATCAGAGGCAGAGTTGCAAGAGTTAGCAAGGTGACTGCCAGCGTTCGCAGCACCGTTTTTCCTTTCTTTTGTTCATTATTCCGATTTTGTATATTTTAGACCGTGTAGTTGGATTTACACCCTAATAGATGCTCGTGACTTGTGACACCCCTGTTTGGGCTGTGTTGGGTTCTTCTGCTAATTAATATAATTAAATCATTTTTAAATTGCTTATGAACTGTTTAACTGCTTAAAAGAGGTGTTCTGTAATGGTCTGGCTGGCCTTGTCTTCACGAGAGGTGCCATCACGACCGGAGCGGGGTTTGGGTCGTGACAATAAGTCTATTGACTTTCGATGTATCCGATGAAATTGTCTGAGACTCTTCTTCTTTCTTCTTTTGTTCTGACTCTTCTTCTTTCTTTTTCCGTTCTTCTTCATTGATCAAAATCGATGAAGGTGACCTTGACCTTTGTTCTCTTACATCCCCCGTCAAGTTGGAGGGTATAGAAATTACCCCCAACTTGGTAAGAACTGAGTGATGAGAAGGGCCAGAAAGAGATTTGGCAAATATCGGCAAGTTGTGAAGGAGATGGGATATAAGAGAGTGTGATGAGGCCGGAGAGATACTGTTGACTGACGAAATGGCAGTCCAACTCGACGTGTTTCGTCCATTTTTTAAGGACTAGGTTTCGAGCGATGTGAATCGTCGATTTACTGTCAAAGAGTACAGGAACCGTCAATAAGGGTGTAATAGAAAGGTCTTCAAAAAGACTAGTGAGCCAAGTGAGCTCTGCAAGAACACGTCTCATGGATCTGTACTCTACTTTGGTTGATGATAGAGAAAGGGAAGCTTGTTTCTTCGATCTCCATGAAATAGGGGAACCACCAAAGGAAATGTAAAATCCACTAACAGAGCATCTAGTTTCGAGCAAGAGGCCCAATCTGCACCGCAAAAGGCAAGAAATTTGAGATAAGGTGCTGAGTTGAAGAGTATCCCTTGACCTGGGTCAATTTTAAGATAGCGGAAAACATGTATAGCAATATTATAATGTGAAAGTCGAGGACTTTGCATAAATTGGCTATGTTTGAGAACAACAAATGTTAAATCGGTACTCGTATGAGTTAAATAATTCAGTTTGCCAATGAGGTGCCGATAAACAGTAGGATTTGGAAGAAGAGGTCCATGATCTGCATGAAGCTTGGTATAAGGCTCAAGAGGAGAAGCCACAGTAGAAGAATCAGAGACATCAAACTCACGCAATAAATCCATGGTAAATTTTCCTTGACAAACAATGATCCCTTATTTTTCTCAATACCTAGGAAATAATATAGATTTCCTAAATTTTTGACTTTGCATTCTGTGTGGAGAAATGTTTTGATAGTTGCAATTTTTGATATCACCACTGATAAGTATGTCATCCACATATACGTCTATAATAGAAATAAGATTCGTGTCTTTCTTGAAAAATTGAGAGTAATCATTTAATGAAGTAGTATACCCTTTGAAACTCAAAGCACCAGCAAGTCGAGCATACCATTGCTGTGACGCTTGTTTTAGACCATATAGGGACTTTCTAAGTAGACAGACATGGTTTGGACTTGGTGGGCGTAGTCCAGCTGGAAACCTTATGTAAACCTCCTCCTGGGGAGTTCCATGGAGAAATGCATTACTTAAATCCAATTGATGAATTTGCCAGCCCTTTTTGGCTGCAATTTCTAGTAGACACCTTGTGGTGGTCATCTTGACCACTGATGAGAAAGTCTCACTGTAATCTATGCCTTCTTGTTGAATATCTCCTCTGACCACCAAATGTGCCTTGAGTCTTTCTATTGTCCCATCAGAGTTATGCTTTACCTTGTACACCCATTTACAAGACATGGCTTTCTTTCCAAAAGGTAGTAAAACCTCATCCCATGTATGGTTGGCCTTTAAGGCCTCAATTTCGAAGTCCATGGCTTTCTTCCAACCTGGGTCCAATGAGTCTTGGGAATAGCTTCTAGGTTCTGAAATTTCTGAAATTGAATTCATGATATGCTGATTTTGAGGTGATAGAGCTCTAAAAGAACAGACCTGAGGTTTAGGAGGAAGAACTAGACAAGAGTCAGTTATGTTAGTTAGAAATACATGATTACACACATAATCATTAAGATGGCTTGGCAATTTGGATTCCCTAGAGGATCTTCTAAGCACTGGTGTGTTATGTAGTTCAGATATAGCTGGTCTAGGTGATGAATTAACACTAGGAGAGATAAGTGAGGTAGGATTGTGAGAATTGATATTGGTGGTAGGTGATATGTGATGAGAAGGAGATTGAGGTGTATTTGTGGTAGGTGAATGAAATGACTCAGTACTAGATTCTGGGGGTTGAGGAATGGTGTTACTATCTTGGGGAGAGGACAAAGGAAAGATAGTATCTGGGGGTAAAGAATTGGATGTGAAAGGGTACTTGTCTTCATAAAAATGAACATCTCTAGACACAATTATTATCTTGGTATTCAATTCCAATAATTTGTATCCTTCTGTCCTAAGGGATATCCCAGAAAGACACAAGCTGTGGCCCTTTGGTTGAACTTTACCCTCCCATTAGATAAGGTAGAGGCATAACACAAACAACCAAAAGTCTTGAGATTGGTATAATCAGGTGGTTGGTTGAAGATTATAGAATATGGTGTCCTTCCTTTAAGAACCTTAGAGGGTATCCTGTTAATCAAATAAGTGGCAGTTAACAAACATTCTCCCCAATAAACAATAGGAACCTTGGATTGAAATAAGAGCCCTAGCAATTTCAAACAAGTTTCTATGTTTCCTCTCGATAATCCCATTTTGTTGAGGAGTAGCTACACAAGATTTTTGGTGAAGAATCCCTTGAGAATGAAGGAAAGCAGACTCTTGGGTCCCATTTCCAAGTCCAAAAGCATTATCTGTTCTCAGCTTTTGAAATTTAACACCAAATTTCCTTTCAATCATAACAAAAAAAAATTTCAATACTCCAAAGGCATTGCTCTTGGTGCTAAAAAGAGAAGTCCACGTTACTCTACTATAATCATCTACCACGGTTAAGAAATACTTGAAGCCATTATGTGCAGTGACCTTATAAGGACCCCATATATCCACATGTATTAATTCAAATACTCTCTTTGATTTAATATCACTTAAAGGAAAACGACTTTTAGTTTGCTTAGCTTGAGGACAGATATCACAGAAACATTCAGTATTAGAAGGAAAAGAGATAAAACTGAGATGTTTCATTGATGAAAAAGTCAAGTGCCCTAATCTACAATGCCAAAGGCTTACATCAAAAATTGCATTTGCAGTAAAAGGAAAAGAAATTGGAACTTGATTGAAAACATTCTATTTTGAAAATGAAACTACAAAGTCTTCAGACCTATCCCTAAGTTGGTAGAATTAGTCTCCAATAGGCATAATCCCTCTCTTGCTTCACCAAAAAATTGAGTCCTCTTCATTAAAGAGGCCTACAACATACATTTTCCAAAAGAGAATGAGAGAATGCAGAAAAATTGTGAACAAAACGTGTTAACTGATAACAGATTATACCTGAAACTAGGAACATGAAGAGCATTTTCTAAGACATAATTAGGTAGAATAGAAATCCTTCCTATGTGAGTGACAATTACTTTAAAAGAATTAGGAAGATTAATATCCGAAGGAACAACTAAAGGAGATAAAGAAATGAAAGCATTTGAATCAAATCGCATGTGTTCTGAATCCCCTGAATATATAATCCAAGTACTGAATTAAAAACTGAGAAACATGATCCAGAATATTTGATAATAGTACCATCCACAACATTTGCATTGATTTCTGAGTTTGAACTTCGTGTATCTGCAATTTTGTCTTGCTTGATCAGTTGAACTTGATGAGAAAACTACCTTTAAGAGATGTTGATCACCTCCTGTTGGTTTTTGTTGTCTTCTCCCTGTTCCCCTGAAATGGCAACATTGCTTCTGATCCCACCTTGAGTTGTTCTTGCATTTGTAAACTCAAAATCATCTGGTAACCCTATGATTCTATAACAATTAGCCACTATATGTTGTGTTTTCTTGCAATAGGTACAAGAGACATTAGGATTAAACCTAGTCCTCTTTCCCTTAGGATTTGTTGATTTCTGTGGTGCATATCCAGATCTTGGGATAGCGTTGTTGTTCCTTTGAATTTGTCCTGAGCTCTTTTGTTTTCCATTTCTTTGTGAGAAGGTACCTTGGCTAGTGAAATTTGCTTGACTTCCCACCATGAAAGATGAAGTATTAGTAGATATAAGAGGATTAACATATACTTCTCTCTGATTTTTATCTTGTAAAACCAGTGAATAGGCACGATTGATGTTAGGTAAAGGATTCATCATTAGAATGTTTCTCCTGGCTTGTCCATATGCTTCATTCAGTCCCACAAGGAATTGAATGAGTTTTTCATCCTCTTGTGACTTTTCTAGCATCTTTTTACCCTCACAAAGGCATGTACATGTGCATTTCACATTAGAGTTCAATGATTCCAATTCATCCCATAATCGTTTGAGTCTAGTGAAATAAGATGCTATGTCATTTTTTCCCTGAGATAATCCTGATAATTCCTTTTGCAGATGGTACAATTTGGCACCATTGAATTGGCCAAATCTGTGTTCTAAGCTAATCCACAGATCTCTGCAGAATTGGAGTATATGATATTGTCTCCAATATCTTTCGATAAAGAGTTCAATTGTCAGGATGTAACCATATCATTGCACCTTGACCAAGATTGATAGTCTATGGAAGTGATAGGAGGAGGTGCAACTGTTCCCCTGATAAAGCCCACCTTATTTTTGGCTGATGGGCTATGAGAACATATCTTTTCCATCCTTGAAAACCTTTTCTATGGAAAACACCATTGACGAGGCTCATTCCTAGCTCATCAGAAGAGTAAGGGAAGAATGGGTGATTGAGATCGAGGTTGCTCCCATTTCCAATCGAGGTTTGAGCTGTAGGAGTATCAGTAGAGTCAGACATGATGAAAGATATAGATGACTCATGATGATGATTTCAATATACCCAAAGTCGAGCTAGATTTGCTCTAATACCATGTTAGATTAGGACAGGAAATTTATGGAATTTTCTATGTATTCATTTCTGTTCAAGATAGTGTTTACACACAAAATATCCTATGTAAAATAAAATATAAAAGAAATAAATTTCTGTCCATTTGTTCTATTTGTATTAGCCTAAATATAACTACCTCTAATAGATTATTATTCCTTTCTAGAAACATCTACTAATTTACTGCTGTATCTATAAAATTAACAGCTGTGCGAAAACTAATCTGGACGGCTGTGTTCTAATCCATCAAGCTTGTGATCAACTTCCCTAATGAAGCCGCGTGTGCGACTCTTTTCCATACACATAAGTTTATTGACTTTCGATGTATCTGATGAAATTATCCGAGAATCTTCTTTCTTCTTTCGTTCTGACTCTTCTTCTTTCTTTTTCCGTTCCTCTTTGATCAAAATCGATGAAGGTGACCTTGACCTTTTGTTCTCTTACACTCTCTAAGCTTAAGAGGGATTGTTCGTTTTATTCATCCTCCTAGCACTATAATTACTCTACATTAGCACCAGACTTCAACCATCTCATCTTTGCAATCACTTCACTTTACAATTTTATTGGGAAGTACATTCTGCCTTAGCTTCCTTATAACATGGCTTCCAAAACAAGAGCCTCAATTACCCTTTTCCTCTCCTTTAATCTCATTTTCTTTGCAATAGTCAGTGGAACTGATTGTGGCTCTTGTCATAATAACCCTCCTAACACTGGTAATGATGGAGAAATGCATTACTTACATCCAATTGATGAATTTGCCAGCCCTTTTTGGCTGCAATTTCTAGTAGACACCTTGTGGTGGTCATCTTGACCCCTGATTAGAAAGTCTCACTGTAATCTATGCCTTCTTGTTGAATATCTCCTCTGACCACCAAATGTGCCTTGAGTCTTTCTATTGTCCCATCAGAGTTATGCTTTACCTTGTACACCCATTTACAAGACATGACTTTCTTTCCAAAAGGTAGTAAAACCTCATCCCATGTATGGTTGGCCTTTAAGGCCTCATTTTCGAAGTCCATGGCTTTCTTCCAACCTGGGTCCAATGAGTCTTGGGAATAGCTTCTAGGTTCTGAAATTTCTGAAATTGAATTCATGATATGCTGATTTTGAGGTGATAGAGCTCTAAAAGAACAGACCTGAGGTTTAGGAGGAAGAACTAGACAAGAGTCAGTTATGTTAGTTAGAAATACATGATTACACACATAATCATTAAGATGGCTTGGCAATTTGGATTCCCTAGAGGATCTTCTAAGCACTGGTGTGTTATGTGGTTCAGATATAGCTGGTCTAGGTGATGAATTAACACCAGGAGATATAAGTGAGGTAGGATTGTGAGAATTGATATTGGTGGTAGGTGATATGTGATGAGAAGGAGATTGAGGTGTATTTGTGGTAGGTGAATGAAATGACTCAGTACTAGATTCTGGGGGTTGAGGAATGGTGTTACTATCTTGGGGAGAGGACAAAGGAAGGATAGTATCTGGGGGTAAATAATTGAATGTGAAAGGGTACTTGTCTTCATAAAAATTAACATCTCTAGACACAATTATTATCTTGGTATTCAATTCCAATAATTTGTATCCTTCTGTCCTAAGGGATATCCCAGAAAGACACAAGCTGTGGCCCTTTGGTTGAACTTTACCCTCCCATTAGATAAGGTAGAGGCATAACACAAACAACCAAAAGTATTGAGATTGGTATAATCAGGTGGTTGGTTGAAGATTATAGAATATGGTGTCCTTCCTTTAAGAACCTTAGAGGGTATCCTGTTAATCAAATAAGTGGCAGTTAACAAACATTCTCCCCAATAAACAATAGGAACCTTGGATTGAAATAAGAGCCCTGGAAATTTCCAACAAGTTTCTATGTTTCCACTCAACAATCCCATTTTGTTGAGGAGTAGCTACACAAGATTTTTGGTGAAGAATCCCTTGAGAATGAAGGAAAGCAGACTCTTGGGTCCCTTTTCCAAGTCCAAAAGCATTATCTGTTCTCAGCTTTTGAAATTTAACACCAAATTTCCTTTCAATCATAACTAAAAAAAATTTCAATACTCCAAAGGCATTTCTCTTGGTGCTAAAAAGAGAAGTCCAAGTTACTCTACTATAATCATCTACCACGGTTAAGAAATACTTGAAGCCATTATGTGCAGTGACCTTATAAGGACCCCATATATCCACATGTATTAATTCAAATACTCTCTTTGATTTAATATCACTTAAAGGAAAACGACTTTTAGTTTGCTTAATTTGAGGACAGATATCACAGAAACATTCAGTATTAGAAGGAAAAGAGATAAAACTGAGATGTTTCATTGATGAAAAAGTCAAGTGCCCTAATCTACAATGCCAAAGGCTTACATCAAAAATTGCATTTGCAGTAAAAGGAAAAGAAATTGGAACTTGATTGAAAACATTCTATTTTGAAAATGAAACTACAAAGTCTTCAGACCTATCCCTAAGTTGGTAGAATTAGTCTCCAATAGGCATAATCCCTCTCTTGCTTCACCAAAAAATTGAGTCCTCTTCATTAAAGAGGCCTACAACATACATTTTCCAGAAGAGAATGAGAGAATGCAGAAAAATTGTGAACAAAACCTGTTAACTGATAACAGATTATACCTGAAACTAGGAACATGAAGAACATTTTCTAAGACATAATTAGGTAGAATAGAAATCCTTCCTATGTGAGTGACAATTACTTTAAAAGAATTAGGAAGATTAATATCCGAAGGAACAACTAAAGGAGATAAAGAAATGAAAGCATTTGAATCAAATCGCATGTGTTCTGAATCCCCTGAATATATAATCCAAGTACTGAATTAAAAACTGAGAAACATGATCCAGAATATTTGATAATAGTACCAGCCACAACATTTGCATTGATTTCTGAGTTTGAACTTCGTGTATCTGCAATTTTGTCTTGCTTGATCAGTTGAACTTGATGAGAAAACTACCTTTAAGAGATGTTGATCACCTCCTGTTGGTTTTTGTTGTCTTCTCCCTGTTCCCCTGAAATGGCAACATTGCTTCTGATCCCACCTTGAGTTGTTCTTGCATTTGTAAACTCAAAATCATCTGGTAACCCTATGATTCTATAACAATTAGCCACTATATGTTGTGTTTTCTTGAAATAGGTACAAGAGACATTAGGATTAAACCTAGTCCTCTTTCCTTTAGGATTTGTTGATTTCTGTGGTGCATATCCAGATCTTGGGATAGCGTTGTTGTTCCTTTGAAATTGTCCTGAGCTCTTTTGTTTTCCATTTCTTTGTGAGAAGGTACCTTGGCTAGTGAAATTTGCTTGACTTCCCACCATGAAAGATGAAGTATTAGTAGATATAAGAGGATTAACATATACTTCTCTCTGATTTTTATCTTGTAAAACCAGTGAATAGGCACGATTGATGTTAGGTAAAGGGTTCATCATTAGAATGTTTCTCCTGGCTTGTCCATATGCTTCATTCAGTCCCACAAGGAATTAAATGAGCTTTTCATCCTCTTGTGACTTTTCTAGCATCTTTTTACCCTCACAAAGGCATGTACATGTGCATTTCACATTAGAGTTCAATGAGTCCAATTCATCCCATAGTCGTTTGAGTCTAGTTAAATAAGATGCAATGTCATTTGTTCCCTGAGATAATCCTGATAATTCCTTTTGCACATGGTACAATTTGGCACCATTGGATTGGCCAAATCTGTGTTCTAAGCTAATCCACAGATCTCTGCAGAATTGGAGTATATGATATTGTCTCCAATATCTTTGGATAAAGAGTTCAATAGTCAGGATGTAACCATATCATTGCACCTTGACCAAGATTGATAGTCCATGAAAGTGATAGGAGGAGGTGCAACTGTTCCCCACTAAAGTTAAAGTGCCATATCTTCCAAAACTTCCCTTCCATATAGATCGTCGTGGCATGAACTAATTTCTTCGCTTCGATTCCGCCCCTAAAGCTAGCTCCTACTCCTCCTCCTTCTCCTTTAGGATAGGATCCTCCTTGGTCCTTTTTACATAACATTCTCGGCTGCCTCCGGTCCGGTAGGTCGGTCGCCCTCTAGCCAGTGACTAGCCCAGCTATGGAGCTAGGTCTACACCGCCACGTCGAGACTCTCTTTCGAAAGTGAGATACCGGCTTTCATAAGAGGGAAAGATCACTCCGTCATGCAGCAGAGCAGTGTTC
>NW_017682244.1:5353-10237 GCF_001879085.1 Nicotiana attenuata | reverse complement strand
TTTTTGCTAAATAACTTGACAGTTCCTTTTGTTTGATCTGTATGCTTTATATATGAGAAAATCCCTCTTTCAAAAAGGTTTTCACCATCTAAGTGATTGATTCTGAAATCCCTTTAATAAGGCTGAGGAATTGTCATGGATTTTTCTTTGATTGAATCTCCTTTACCTTTCTTGACTTGACTCAGTCAAATTGAACTTGTAATTTAGGTTTCAGGACTGTTTGATTGATTCCCTTGCCATATTTGGCACAAATCGTGTACTGTTGATTGTTTTCCTTAAATAAGTTCTGTGTATTTACCCCTTTTCTGCTACTTTGAAAGTTTTTAAGTCAAACTTCTTTCCTTAACCGGTTATTACCCGTTGGAATCAGAATCCCTTAACCAAAGGGAGACCGATTTCAATAATATTTCCTTGCCTTTCTTGCTTGCTTTCTGCACTATAAAAGGGACCTTACCTTGCATCTTACCCCAACATCTTACGACTTCTTTCTTCACACGACCCTCACACCACTAGTCTTTAAAATACTGGCATACTTGCAACTCTGTTTTGAATTCAATACTCTGCTTTGCTTGGGATCTTTTGGAACTGCTTTGCTTGCAATTTGGTTTCTTCAAGACTACTGTTTTTTACTTGTTTCATCTGAAACTAGTATGTTCTGATTTATTTTTTTTGCCTCACCGCTATGTGTCTACTTTATAGTTTCAGCCTTCTTGTTTACCTTGCTGTGCATGTTCAGTGATTAAATTGTGTATGTTCTTTCCCTGCATTTGTTTCTATTGTGAATCCCCACCCCCTATCATCCTCTATGTGTCTGAGTTAAGGTTTTGGTCTGCCAGTATCCAAGTTACTGCTCAGGCCTGAACTTGATCTTCAATAGATCCTAACTCCAAAGATGTGGGCTAACAGGCTGGTCAGGGGTGTGCCAGCATTCCCAATTGTTGGGCATGACCACTAGCCTGCCATGGCTTTCCTAATTCACTCTCTATGCACCTATACTCACTCTTAGACTCTAAGTTCTGCCCCCCTCCTATGAACCTTGCTTTGGGACCTTGAGTTCCCTCTGAACTGGGACATTTGAGGGCTGGCCTTTCCACACTGCACCATAATCTTAATTCTGCAATGTAATTGGGTGTAAGCATTGCCTGGAGTTCATGAAGCTCCTTGGAACTTTGACACACCCAAAGGATGAGAAAGGCTTTTGGAAATCTGATCTTGGAAGTTGGTTTATCTCATATTGTTGGAGTTTGAGTCTGAATTAGGCTGTTTGGTTGTAGCTGGAACTTCTGATGTAATTTTACATTTCTTTCTTTAGATTCATTTGGGTCTGTAATAATTTTTAATAACTATTGGGGATGGTTAGTGGAAAGGGATGGGATGAATGTATGAAAAAGGGTAGAAAACATGCCTATAGGTTATTTATGAATTTCTGCAAATCATGTCTATAGGCTGTTTATAAATTCCTGCATTCTCATCTTAGACAACATGCCTATAGGTTATTTATAAACTTCTGCATTTCTACAGAAGACCTGCTTATAAGTTCTACATTTTTGCATATAGAAATCATGATCTTAGGTTTTTCTGCACTTCTGCATATACATATCATTAGGCAAACAATCGTAGGCTTAATAATAATCAATTGCATTCTAGAGACCATGCCTATAGGACTCTTGCATCTCTGTAATCGTTTTAAAACCAATAACACTTAGAAATCATGCCTATAGGAATAATCAACTGGATCAGTTTCGAGTCTGAAACCAGTCATAAGGTCGTTTAAAACCTGCAGATCTTTTGTTTATAACACTAGTGATCCCTTTCTTTAAAATCAGTACGCTCTGTTAGATGCCATGCCTATAGGTCTCACTTAGGCAAACCATTAGGTAATTAATTAACTATGTCAGCTTTGATAACTACAACCAGACAAGGCTAATTCGGACTCCTCATCTGAGAAATATGTGATAAATCAGCCTGTCCTAACGCTTTTAAATTTAATACAGACCACAACCAATATTTGAAGTCATGCTATACTATCTGCTCTTTTAAGTGAGGAGGCCTATTTGAGCCTTAATTGCTATTTGCTCCTCCCCTCACTCTTTATGTGTTCTTGTTTGTCGCCTTAGACTTTTTATCCTTTTAACCTCTGAAAAGCCCCAATTCCCTTCCCTTTTAGGATTAGTAATCTCAATGCCTCCGAGACTGATAGGATCGGGATGGGTAATAGCATGCAATAAGTAACGATACTATTCCGCGCTGTAATACCTTAAACGGGGTGGGAATGGGTAGACATGGAGATGATGATCACGTGATAACACCACGCGTATAATTGGTTACCGGGTGTTGCGTGGATGATCCATGTTATTTATAAACCTAGGATCCCCCTCCCTCCATATGTGCTTACGTCAGTTTTCCAGTTCTTTAAACTTTGTGTTTCACTTTAATTCAAACCCCTTTGGAATTTCCAGCACTATTTTTTTTAAAATCTTCCGCCCATTTTACTTCTTTTTCTGATTATTTGTATTCGTTACTTGACCCTCATTTTTCTGCACTTACACGTTCTTTTAAACGAACATGAAACCATCTATTCCTTAACTTCAACATGTTTATTTAACCTTTATACAATCCTACTTGTAATCGTTATGTGGAAGTTGTCTTGTATGTTTATTCGCTTTAAAGTCACAAATTGTAGCATGGCCGGGAACCACACTAGTGGATCTTGGGGGGTGCCTAACACCTTCCCCCTGGGATAATTTCAAGCCCTTACCCGTTCTCTGGTTCTTTTCTTTTTTTTACTCCTTGGTGTCCTAATGCACTCAATCATTAGGTGGCGACTTTTCTAAATCTCAAAACCCAAATTCCCAAAAGGAATAGAGTTGTCCGCCCAAATGTCGTGAACCCGATTTCGCCTTTAGAAAAAGGGGGCATCGACAGCATGGCGACTCTGCTGGGGATTATTCTTTAGGCTTTTACCATTTCATGCTACTTGTGACTTTATTGCATCTTATTGCCTTTATTTAATGTCTTTATCACTTTTCTACTGTGAAACTGACTTGGCTCTTCCTTTCTTTTCTTTTAACGCTTTCCTTTACCGCTTTCCTATCAATACTGTTGTAATTATGAGCAATTATTGTAATCATTACTTTACAACGTGTAAATACATGTCAACTTGTTTCATTCTTGTAATAGCATCCTCAACATCATATTCCACTCGTGCCAAACAAAATACCATAGCAACGCTTATAATGAGTGGTTGCGCCCTTCCAATATTATCACCCCCTAAATTTGGCAAAGGCGTATTTGCGGTAAAACTAGTCGATCAGCGGTGCAGTTGACGGTTCCATGCCTTTCCCTCTTGAGTTGTCCGCTAAAGGGTACCAGTCTAATACCCCATAGAAACCTTACTCTGTTTAATTGTGAATGCATCATTGTCAAACCTAGCCGGATCAGTTATGTTGTCCGCATAATGATCCTTTAAGATAGCCTTGTCCAAAAGTCCACCGGGTTGCCCTAAACCCAAACGGACATCATCACGTTCTATGCATTTATTTGGAGAACTAAATGCTTCATGCTAATTGTTGATATTAAATAGTCGAGTCTGGTGGGGGTAGGGTCTAACCCCTTTGTTTTGCAGAAAATGAGGCACGAGGTCCCCAGTTTCGGTATGACTAGCACAACCCCACTCTTGCTAGACTGTTGGAGGAGTCTTCCATCAAATGACCAAATAAATGAATGGAAAGGAGCCGCCAAAGCTAGCCAAAAGTTGGAATATCTGGAATACAGTCTGCTGGAATTGGAAGGAAAAGTGAGGAAGAGAGTCACCGACTGCCAGAACTCTTAGGGAAACGAAGGAAAAGGCATTTTTACTGGTGAACCTATGCGAGCTGGAGGATTTGATCAACGAGAGCATTCAACCTGGGGAAAGTCCTTCTGGCACCAAGTAGAAAGGAGTTTATTTTTCGCTTTACAAATGTAATAAGGCCAATGGCCATTAGTGATTTTTATTTCTTGCTTATTTAGTGTCAATTTGGGATTCGTCTATTTTTTGTCAATGAAATGAGGCATTTAGCATTCTAAGTCCTCGAAATTTACTTGTTGCTAGGCCTACCTTGGGCACAACAAGGCCCCCAAATTAAGACACGCGTTATATTCCTGCACTATGTGTTTAAAATATTGCAACATTTTTTATATGATCCATACTAACTTGTTACCTTTTGTTTTTACTTTTGCTTATTCCCCTCCCCAAAGGTTAGTTCGTGCACTCTGGCATAGTCATCATATTCCACAAGATCCAAGGGTCCTCCGCCTCCTCCTCCTCCGAGTCCTATCAGAAACAAGAGCAAAGGAAAGATGGAAGATTTGAGCAACATCAGAAAGGAGAGTTTAGTTGAAAGGGTAGAAACTTCTCAAGGTATTCTGGTTTCCAAGGAAAGCGCCTCCCAGCTCGAACAGAAGTTATTGAAATTTCATGAAGAACTTGACCAAGTTCGAAACTTGGCAAGCTTGTCATTTTCCCTCACTACCCCAGATGTCAACTTCCCCAACACTCAAAATCCCACACCTCCTCAAAACATCCCGAAACCACAAAACCAATCCACTCCCCATCACCACTGCAACACATGCCACACTTCAAGCAACACCCCACTGCTTATCCCTGAACCACTAAACTCCACAAATGATCACCACCACAACACCCCCATCTATGTGGAAACCATACCACACCCTATTCAGCTCGCCTCGAGCACACCTGAGTCTAGTGACAAAGACTCCCTTATCAAGAATCTAGCCGCAGAACTCAAGAAGCTGACTAGCTGAGTTCAGGGTGTTGAAGGAAGCAAGGGGATCGAGGGACTGAATTACGAAGACCTTTGCATTCAACCAGATGTCGAACTG
>NW_017682244.1:0-5011 GCF_001879085.1 Nicotiana attenuata | reverse complement strand
ATTACAGGCTACCAACAAGGCTCTACAGTCTGGTGGCACATCCAAGAAAAGGGATGTGGGTGCCCGTGATGGTTGCACAGAGAACAAAATCCCCAATAAAATACCAAACCTACCCAATACCCCCTCCTACATATCAACCTACCTCAAATTACCAAGCACCTTTGCCCTCTTACCAAGCTCCACCACCTACTTACCAATCATCTCCACCTCCCACATATCAGCCTACTTCACCCAAATACTCCCAACCTGCACACGTCTACCAAGCCACAACACCCAACAAGCTCACTATCAATCACCTCGCCAAAATTTTTCCAAACCCCGACCAAACTTCGAGCGCAGACCTCCCAAACAATACACCGCCATTGCCGAACCAATCGACCAGCTGTATGAAAGGCTTAAAGCTGCTGGTTACGTTACCCCTACCACTGCCATAACCCCAGAAAATCCTTCCCAATGGATCAACCCAAACAAAACCTGTGCATACCATTCCGGCATGAAGGGGCATACCATTGACGAGTGCCGCTCTCTGAAGGATAAGATCCAGGCTCTGATTGACAACAATATCATCGTGGCAAAGGAGCCTGCTCCGAATGTCCGCAACAGCCCTCTACAAGACCACAAGGGTGGAAGTGTTCACATGATTGAGGTAGAAGATGATTGGGACCCCAAAGGATCGATCGGATTGATCGCTGAAGGTGACAAGCCAAAGAAACCAACAGTCACACTTAATCCGATTGTAATCCAGATCCAGCCTTCTGGAGACGCTGAAGTGAACATCTCCATACCACTCGAGTTCGAAGCACCTTCTTCTGCAAAGATTCCAGGACCAATTGAGGTAAAGTTTGGGTCCCTAAAGGCACCTACGCCATTTGAAGTTGCTGTGTTACCTTCCAAAGCAAGGGTACCCATCCCAGTGGCAATGACAGCCATAGCACCATTCCATATGAAGGCCATCCTTTGGGATTACACAGCCGAGGCGAGGAGAAAAGGAAATGCCAAAACTGGAGAAGCAGTTGCGGCAGGGTATGACAAGAACCGGCAGGGTCTATACTCCGGAACATTTAGCTGAATCAAGTAAGCAGGCCTTTGGAAGGCCTACCGAAACTGGGCCCAATGATCTCTAGATGAAGATACAAGCAAAGGAGTACTCAGTCATTTATCAACTGAATAAAACACCGGCACAGATCTCCATCCTAGCTCTGCTGCAAAGCTCCGATGAACATAAGAATGCCTTGTTGAAGATACTGAGTGAGGCATATGTACCCGGCAACATAACTGGAGGAGAAATTGCAAACATGGTAGGGCAAGTATTGGAGAGTCACAAAATCACTTTCCACGAAGATGAGCTGCCACCGGAAGGGCTAAGCCACAACAAAGCATTGCACATCACTGTGCAGTGCGAGGATTATTTCATCACTACAATTCTGATTGACGGAGGGTCCAGCCTCAACATTTGTCCCTTGGTGACTCTTAGAACATTGGGAAAGAGCCTGCATGAGATCAAGGATGGAGCCATCAATGTCAAGCTTTCGATGGTTCCCAAAGGTCCACTATTGGGGAAATCAGTTTGTGTTTGCAAATGGGACCGACTTGGTTCGATGTTGACTTTCAAGTGATGGAGATCCCAGCATCTTACAACTTGCTATTGGGACGACCATGGATTCATGCCGCTGGAGCTGTAGCATCAACCTTGCATCAGGCAGTGAAGTTTGAGTGGAATCATCAAGAGGTGATTATTCATGGCAACGGTAGCAATCCCATATACAGTCGTCAGACCATCCCATCAATTGGAGGAAGAAGAAAGATAGGCGGAGAAACCTACCACCACATTGAGCGAGTCAACGCCGTCGACAAAGAAAAATGGTGGGACAACAAAATTGAAAGCATACTGAATTGGAGCGGGTATGAACCTGGCAAAGGACTTGGCAAAAACCTCCAAGGAATTGCTAAGCCTATTAAGCTCAAGAAGCATGGTACCACCTTCGGGTTGTGGTATGAGTATACCTGGGAAGAACTCAAGGACTGGTCGCCACCATGGCGCGACCCTTACTATCCATTTGACCAACCGATACCCTGTTTGGAGCAGACTTTTCAACCAGCCGAAGATATTTATGGGTCGGAAGAAGAGGAAGCATTAGCAGCAATGAGGAACTTGTTCCTGGAAGATGATAATATGGACTGTTATGTCATTTTCGAGGAGGAGGGGGAGGAAGGCCCTTCCATACAAGCCGTGAGCTGAGGAACACGCCTCAACAATTGGTCCATCAGAACCACCAGGGCCCAAAAAGCTTCGGGGTAGCAAGGCTGAACAAAGCACCATGCATTATCTTTATTTTTTGCTAGCTGACTTTCTTTTCGCATTTTAATTTTGAAATAAGAGCTCCAATGTTCAAAACAATTACGATATTTATCAAAGCATTCAGTTTCTTATAATCTTGCTCTTATTACTATTTATCATTTACTTTATTTTACACAACATTACTATTACTTATCTTGATGAACCGACGATTGTGACATGCAACGAGACAACGCAACAAACGGATATAGACTCCGAAGAAGATGATATACCAGAAGAGATTGTTAAAGAAGTTGAGGATTTTGAGAATAGACCTAAGTCTAACTTAGACAAAACTGAGGTTCTCAACTTGGGAGATGCAGAGAATGTCAAAGAAACGCGCATCAGTGTTCATTTGTCACCATCAGAGAAGAAAGAGTACACGGAATTTCTAAGGGAATATGAGGACATATTCGCCTGGTCCTATGATGATATGACCGGTCTCACTACATCTATTGTAGCTCACAAACTGCCAACCGATCCTACATGTCAACCGGTAAAGCAGAAGCTCCGGAACTTCAAACCTGACATGAGTTTGAAAATCAAGGAAGAAGTCACCAAGCAAGTCAAAGACAAGATTCTCAGGGTAGTAGAGTATCCAACATGGTTAGCCAACATCGTGCCAGTACCGAAGAAGGACAGGAAGGTTAGAGTCTGTGTCGACTACCGGGACCTCAACCGGGCCAGTCCAAAAGACGACTTCCCCTTGCCAAACATACAAAATCTAATTGACAACTGCGCCAAGCATGAACTGTAGTCGTTCGCTGATTGTTTTGCTGGGTATCATCAGATATGGATGGATGAGGAAGACGCGGAGAAAACGGCTTTCATTACGCCGTGAGGGATGTATTGTTACAAGATAATGCCGTTTGGGTTAAAGAATGCTGGGGCCACCTACTTGAGGGCCATGAGTACTATTTTTCATGACAGGATACACAAAGAGATCGAGGTGTATGTAGACGATGTCATCATCAAATCCAAGAGAGCCGCTGACCACATGGAAGATCTGAGAAAGTTCTTCAACAGACTGAGAAGGTACAATCTGAAGTTGAATCCCGCCAAGTGTGCATTCGGGGTTCCTTCTGGAAAGCTACTTGGGTTCATAGTGAGCCGTCGAGGGATAGAATTGGATCCATCAAAGGTCAAAGCTATTCAACAATCGCCGCCGCCGAAGAGCAAGAAGGAGGTTATGAGTTTCTTGGGAGACTTAACTACATCAGCCGGTTCATAGATCAGTCCACTGTCATTTGTGAGCCGATCTTTAAGTTGTTGAAGAAGGACGCCGCTACCAAATAGACTGACGATTGCCAGAAAGCCTTCGACAGAGTCAAAGAGTACCTGTCAACATCGCCAGCTCTGCTTACGCCCAAACAAGGTAGACCCCTGCTACTCTACCTTGCAGTATTGGACGGAGCGTTTGGTTGTGTTCTGGGGCAGCATGATGAAACGGGGAGAAAAGAGCAGGCCATTTATTATCTCAGCAAGAAGTTCACCCCGTACGAGGCCCGGTATTCCTTGTTAGAACGCACCTGTTGTGCTCTGACTTGGGTAGCTCAGAAACTGAGGCACTATTTCTGTGCCTATACTACTTATCTCATATCAAGAATGGATCCACTGAAGTACATCTTTCTAAAGCCCATGCCCACTGGCAAGCTGGCCAAGTGGCAGATCCTGTTGAGTGAATTTGACATTGTCTATGTGACTCAGAAAGCAATCAAGGGACAGGCATTGGCGGATCACCTTGCTGAAAATCCCGTGGATGGAGAATACGAACCCCTAAAAACGTATTTTCCTGATGAGGAGGTATCCTTCATAAGAGAGAACATTGCAGAATCCTATGACGGTTGGAGGATGTTTTTCGACGGAGCAGCAAATTTCAAGGGAGTTGGCATAGGAGCAGTCCTAGTATCAAAAACCGGCCAGCATTATCCGGTATCCGCCAAGCTCAGGTTCCCATGCACTAACAATATGGCCGAGTACGAAGCTTGCATCTTGGGGCTCAAGATGGCCATTGACATGAACGTCCAAGAGTTGCTAGTGATTGGAGATTCGGATTTGCTTATACATCAGGTCCGAGAAGAATGGGCGACCAAGAACTCCAATATACTCCCGTATTTGCATCATGTATAGGAGTTGAGAAAGAGGTTCATAAAGACAGTGTTCTGGCATGTTCCTAGAGTCCAGAATGAGTTTGCCGATGCATTGGCCACTCTATCATCCATAATTCAGCATCCAGATAAAAACTTCATAGACTCTATTCCAGTAAAGATTCATGATCAGCCAGCTTATTGTGCTCATGTCGAGGAAGAAACAGACGGAAAGCCTTGGTTTCACGACATCAAGGAATTTTTGGCCGAAGAAAAATATCTAGAGCTTGCAAATGCTATTCAGAAGCGCACACTGCGAAGATTATCCAACAATTTCTTCCACAGCGGGGGAATCCTGTATAGAAAGACTCCAGATTTGGGGTTGTTAAGGTATGTCGAAGCAAAGGAAGCATCCAGGCTATTGGAGGAAATTCATGCAGGGACTTGCGGTCCACATATGAACGGCTTTGTCATAGCCAAGAAAATACTCCGAGCAGGTTATTTTTGGATGACTATGGAGACGGACTGCATCCAGTATGTCCGAAAGTGCCATCGCTGTCAGATACATGCAGACATGATAAAGGTGCCT
>NW_017682243.1:0-10241 GCF_001879085.1 Nicotiana attenuata | reverse complement strand
ACGAAGTAGCAGTAGTTGAGATTTGAATAATTTGAACATTTTAATCAGATTGTGAATTGTATTTGTAGTCAAATTTCAGTTTCATTTAGTGGGTTGAATTGAGCATTGGTTAAACACAGGCTAAAAACGAGCATGAGCCTTAAGCTTAACCAAATATGTAAATGATTCTCTAAGTCAGTTTTAACTCTAGCATTTGCTTTTGAATTCAAAAATAGCATGCCCGGTAGTCATGTATTTGTGAATTGTATTTGTAGTCAAATTTCACTAATTGTTTGTAAGGTTTCATTAGTTTAGACCCGATCAGATTACAAATGTCAGAATTGAGTTGATGTTGGTGAACTGAACAAATCTGAAATTGATTTCTAATGTGTAGGATGCCTGGCCCAGTTATTTCTTACGTGTTTTCATACTGGGCCTGCATTGAGGCCCAAGGCTAAATAGCCGTCCCTGAAATGGTAGTTCTGGCCTTTCTTCTACTGGGCCAGATTTGAAGCAAATATACTAAGGACTCTTGTTCTTTCAAATTGTGGATTTAGTTTAGATATAAGCTTTGGGCCTGTTAGTTAAGGCCCCTTTAGAGACAATCCCTTAATAGAGAATCGTAGCCTCTTTTAGGAAAGCCTTAAATAAAAATGAGGTGCACCGCGCCAAACAAAAATACATGAATTGCGTGGCTCTCTTTGAATGCTTACATAAAAATATTTTAGACCTCGGGGCGTGACATTTAGCGAATTTCATGGCCTCCCGCAAAGTTAATAATACGCTAGTTGCTGTAGGTCCGGCATTTAACAATATTACCTTCCTAAATTCGGGTGCACATTTATGTGACCCAAATTCAAATCTCAACGAAGTCGAAATGTGTCAAAAACCGCGGGTGCATTTATGTGACGTGGTTCGAGACGCGTTTTCACGACGTTGCAATTCTCCTTAAAAAAATAATAATAAAAGCGGTTTTTTTTTAAATTTAAAAAAGCATAAGTTAAAACATGTATTAAAATCAGATTTTTAGCCAATTATAATAATTTAAGCGACCGTGCTAGAACCACGGGATCCGGGGGTGCCTAACACCTTCCCTCGGGTCAACAGAATTCCTTATTCAGAATTTCTGGTTCGCAGACTCCAAATGGGAAGTCAAAATTTTCCTCGATCGGGGATTCAAGTTAAACCGGTGACTTGGGACACCAAAAGCCAATCCTATCCCAAGTGGCGAATCTGAAAAATAAATAAATAATCCCATTTCGAATAATGTCACTTCAAATGGAAAAACTCCCTTATTCATTTATCCTTCGGGGTAGGTGTGTAAAAAAGAGGTGTAATAATTAGGGTTCGTGAATTGGGACAATTTATGATTATGAGGTGCGGTACCTCTGGGTAATTCTTGTATAAATCTTGTGTGAGAACGATTGACTATTGGGTTGTTACTTATTTTCACTGGACTTTAACTATATTCTACTTACTTTACGACGTTAATACACGTTTGCTCCTTGTTGCTAATTGTTGCTTCTGGTTTCCATTTGCAAATAACGTATTATTATTCTTACCGTGTTTAGATTTTTATTTATATTGTTTTATGTTAGTTTTATATTCATACTTGTACAGGTCATTATGTCTAGTAGGTGTCTTGATTGTTCCTCGTCACTACTCTACCTATGTTAGTTTTGATACTTACTGGGTACCACTATGGTGTACTCATGCTACATTTGCTGCACATCTAGAAAGGCTTATGACTTGTACTACTATAACGACCCGGCTGGTCATTTTAAGAATTTATGCCCCGTTCCCCTATTAACTGTATTCCCCGTGTTTGTTTCTGCTATTGTGAGTTGTTGGGAGAATTCGTTTTGAGTTTCGGAGTGTTTTGGGACACTTAGTCCCTAAATAAGAGCTTAACCTTTAGAATTTGGACCGTAGTCGGAGCAGTGTGAAGACTGCCTCGGAATGGAATTCCGTCGATTCCGTTAGCTCCGTTGGTTAATTTCGCGCTTAGGGGCGTGTTCGGACTGTGTTTTGGAGGTCCGTAGCTTAATTAGGCTTGAAATGCCGAAAGTCGGATTTTTGAAGTTTCCGGTTTGATAGTGAGATTTTGATATCGGGGTCGGAATGGAATTCCAGAAGTTGGAGTAGGTCCGTTGTGTCATTTGGGACATGTGTGCAAAATTCAGGTAATTCGAATTGTAAGGCCCCGGAAAATTTCGCTAAGTAACCTAGGATCTCGTGGTGCCACGTAGGCTTATTATAATATTTTTATGTGCTATTAACATGGTGTACATCAATTGGATTTGGTAAATATGTGTATAAGCCTTATGGTAAGTAATTTGGGGTCCAAGGAAAGGCCTAAGTCTAAGAAAAATTGGAAAAGTTCATAATAGGCTAAAATTCCAAATGAGCTTGCACTAGTCCATATTTTGAACGAGAATATCTAAATATGTATAAGGTTTTATGTGATGAATAACCTATCAAATGAAAGGTCTTCGAGTCTAGTTTCCAATGCTTCAAACCGTTCGTCATTTGGACATTCCTACACAAAGTTATGATCAAATTACCAAAGGCTGGAAAAATGCGATCCTGTGTTAGATATGCCATCGCAAAAACCATTATGCGGTCAGCATACTTGATTTGCTATCGCAAATCTGGCCGCAAACTGGACCAGTGTAGCCCAGTTTTGGGCACCGAGTTTTGCGACGAGTTTGCGGCCAGCATAACCATTCTGCGGTCCATTATGCGATCGCAGACCCGCATTCGGAGGGTAAATCTTCCTAGTTTTATAACCCGACCCCATTTTCATATATAGTCTTTGGGGGTTCATTTGGGGTCATTTTTCCACTGATTTTAGAGAAAGTTGAGAGCATTTTAGAGAGAGAAGGAGGAACCCAACATTCAGTCATCCAACCTTGCATCAACCTTCAAGAATCAAAGAGCCCAATCATAAGTTCTTCATCTAAGAGGTAAGATTCTATACATTAGGCTTTAATTTCGAGTTTGGGGTATAAGATGGGGTATTGAGGTATGATTCTTGGGTGTAATACTATTATGTATACATGCATGTACAAATTAGGTTTATGGAAATATTTTTTAACATAAATAAGTAAAGATTTGGTTGGGAAATGAAGGAAAACCTTGAAAAAGAGATTTAAAATCAAGATGCTCAACTAGTATTTGATAAAATGCTCAAATGAGCTGAAACCACGAATACCTTCCTAATCTGTGTTCAATTTTGTTATGTCTCAAAGTAGATTGGGATTGCTAGAATTTCCGGAACGTTGTAGTAACTTAAGGAAAGCTTAAACAAGGTATGTATGGCTAAAACCCCGTCTTTTAGAAATTAAGCTCTATCGATGCTTGTGTAAATGTGGAAAGACTGAACTTTGGATTCTTTCTTTGATTGATACATTACATGAATTGGTGCTGTGACCCTATATTTGTGAAAGATGCATTCCAATATGATCAGTGTGCTATACTTGATAACTTAAAAAGGGTGCAAGGAATATGAATCATGTATTGAAATGCTAAGACCTTAAATTGAGATTGGAGCTACATATATTGTTCTAACTATGTGAAATCTTACTTATGCTTGCAACTTGAATTGCCTTTGTATGTGCCTATGATCACAAATTGCAAGGTGGACATTGAAAATGGAAAAGATGTGATAATTGTGGCCCCTAGTGCCAATGAATTGATACGATATATGTGAAATAAAGATTCAAATGAGATGATTGATGAGAAAGAAACCACGCCTAGGTAAGGTGGCCTAGCCGATCGGGCCGTGATCGGACACCATGCCGCACACATGGTGGTAATATGCTAATATTGAACTCCGGAGAAGGGAAATGAAATGGTGATTGAGATATATGCCTCAAATGAAGCAACCTAGCCGATCGGGTCGTGATCGGACTCCGCGCAAGATAGCGATGGTATTGTGGACAATGATGAACATATGAATGAAATGCCCCAAACTAAAAGCTATGGGGAAAGGATGTGAAAATGGCATGATTCTTTTATTTAATAATGTTGTGATCATTTAAAGTGTTTGAGTTGTACTTGTGATTTCATTATTATTGTATGAAAGTTCTTTCTAACTAGATGGTGTTTAGTTATACATACTAGTGCTATTCGATGGCACTAACGTCCCTTTTGCCGGGGGCGCTACGTTTTTAAATGGATGTAGGTGTTTCTATAGCAGGCAGTGTTGGTCGCAGCTAGTGCCGCATCATCCTTTCAGCCGACTTGGTGAGCCCTACTTCGTTTTGGGGTCCTGTTTCATTTGTTCATCATGTACTTTGTATTTGAGGTATAGCCGGAGCCTTGTTACCGGCATTTCTATATTACATTACTCCTCAGTTATGCTTAGAGGCTTCGTAGACAGGTTGTGGGTAGTGTCGGGTATTGTAATTAAAGTAGAAATATTGATGTTTGGCAAAGATTTATAAAACTTGTAATACTTTGATATTTATGATTTAAGCTGCTAATGGAAATGAAATGGAAGTTGTTAATAAAACACTTACTAAGTATGATTAATGGAGTCCATCTCCGATTTATTCATGAATTAGTTTGGGTAGAATGAAACCTAACAGGCTTGCTCAGTCGGGTTTACTCGGTTGAGCGCCGGTCGCACTCCTCAGATTTTGGGGCGTGAAAAACTTGGTATCAGAGCCTAAGGTTTTAATGCGTCCTAGGATGTCTCGGAGCCGTGTCTAGTAGAGTCCTTCTTATCGGTGTGTAGTCGACCACATCTATAAGTTGGAGGCTATTCGGACATTTAGGACTTTCACCCTTCTTTGATACTCCAAGATCGTGCAGTAGAGCTCAAGATAGGGAGCTAATTTCCATTCTCTGTCTTAATCTTGAGATGAGTAATTCATGATTTTGGAAGTAGTAAGGAGGGAATGCCCCCACCATTGAATATAAGGGAGATTGCCCAAGCGTTGTTAGGAGAATGTATCGAGCCATGGAGGGATTGGTAGAACTTGTTGCTAAGACGAGTACCCTTGTTCCTATTAATGTCTCTGCACCACCAAATCATGTAGTATATCAGTATGTTACCTACGTACGTTAGGGATGCTGAGTCGAGGAGTATTGATTAAGCTATTGCCCTACCAACATAAAGTCATTAAGTGAGTCAAATCAAAATTTCTACTCATTATATGTACATCCATATTGAAGAATTCTCATAAACATGGTCTTAATAAGATGTGAGTCACAAAGACTTGTGTGTACCTACTCCTTGAAGGAGCCGTATTGTTCGTGAATCCACTCTATTACAAATTCTCTTATTTACATCCTCTTGTGGAATTAAGTTATATAAATACGTCATTGAATGAAGTTATAACTCTAGAATTGATACTTCCCACTGGCTTTTCCTAAATTCTCAACAAGGGACTATTCCCGATGAATTCCTTATAGAAACTCTTTATTTAAATGGACAAAATCTACTCGCTTGTGCCTATGCATGCACTATTGTAAAGTTTACCGATGTGGTGCCAAGTTCCATGTAAAGCATCCCAATTGTTGCGATGCTTCTCAAGTTACTCTTTTTCTCACTAGTGTATATGGCTTCTATGATTTGAATAGTAACTCTACCCTCTTGCGAGTATCATCATGAAACCTTTTCATTGTCTAGTAACATGAGAGCATATCCCACCTCTTATCGTATGTGTACATGTCAAATGAAGGGGTCGCTTGTCGCTATAGAATTTCTGAGAAATTCGAGATTTTTACGAATCTGTCACAGGAAGGTCTTTTGTTTTACCATCTCAGAATGACTTTCTTGTCCACTAAGATCATTCCTTAGTAAGAAGCTCACTTTGTTCCTAGTATTGTGATTGCCGTGACGTGGTTGTGTATTGCAGTCTAGTTGTTGATATAGCAGAAGCATGTTCAGCTCATGTCAAATGTTTATTTTATCTTTACACCTCCACAACATGTGATAATTATGTTCCTTAGTTAGTGAATTCATTGTGCTAGTTTCCCCAAACTTGTTCAATGACCATGAGAGAACATATCCTTCTATGTGTCATTATAACACTTTCTTTCTCGTAAGGACCCTTACTAGGCTCTTCGTCAAGAGCAAGCGCACCTTTGAGGGTTATCATAGTACAACGCCTGTTTCTCCTGTTTTCTGTTTTTCATTAGCATCTGGGTATTTCTCAAGTCAAAATCCATGGAGAACTCATTATGAACATTTGCAAACCTTCCATGGTTATTTTATACTATCTCATTGGGTTCCCACCTCACTTCAAGTTCATCAAGGGTTGATAGCAGGTCGCAATTGCTGAGATTGAATGATCTCCTTTCGATAATGGATTATCTACACTTGTGCTAGTCCAACGATCTGCTTATCAGTCTAACTCTCGCCTTTAGGTTTTGGGTTGACAAAGGAGAAATACACCTAGTAACACATTCATATGTCAAAGCCTTTCTCTCCGTTAAGTCTTATAGCATCTCCCAATGTGGTTTGCAATAGCTGGTTGTGTAGAAGTGTGTTGCAGTGCTTCATTATGAAGTAGAGTTGCTAAACATAATTGGATTTTAGAATTCTAGAGCTATACATCACGTGACTCCATACAGAGATCTTCTTTCAAAAAATGTAGCTGTTCGTAATCGCTTTATATTACCACCCTTCCTATTGGATACAATGTAAAGGTTAATTCCATAAGGCTCTTTCACTTTCTTTTCATTTGTCTTGCATGGTGTGTTGTTTACCCATAATCTTCAATGTGATATTATCTCAATGTCTTGACTAGTCATCCAACTATGCGATTCGATTAAATTCACCTCATTTTTTATACTCTACAAGTACCCTTTTCTAAAAGGACACTGAAAGTAGGTAAATTCCCCTTTTACTATAGACCTCTAATGTCTTCGACTTAGTTTAAGCTTGTTGGTTCCAAATGGTGCTCATTAGTTTTGCTACACTACTATCTATTTCATCTGATAACTCTCATTGTAAAATTCATTCACGTTTCATGGCATCAAACAGGAAGTCTTGTAGCATTAAGGAAGGGGACATATTTCTTTTGTTAGAATAAATAAACATTGCTGGTATTCATTGTAGATGTTCTTCT
This sequence comes from Nicotiana attenuata, assembly GCF_001879085.1. Classification (NCBI taxonomy): domain Eukaryota; kingdom Viridiplantae; phylum Streptophyta; class Magnoliopsida; order Solanales; family Solanaceae; genus Nicotiana; species Nicotiana attenuata. The sequence goes on along the minus strand of NW_017682243.1, from coordinate 3,180 downwards.
AACAACCATTTACCTGCTCTGCTTATCCATGTGACTAGATAACCCAGGTTACTTCTCCTCGATAAATGCATTAAGACGTCTCATTCTTTCGAACTTATCCATGAGGGCACTTTGAGGTCTTGTTTTATATCAACTCATAACGGTTTTAAGTACTTTCTTGCCATTGTTAACGGTTTTCTAGGGCTACGAGGGCTTGTGTCATGGGTTTCAAAAGTAATGATTTTCCTTTAAGCTCAGGCTGAAATTGCCCTGATTTCAAACCAAAGTGCGTCCCTTTTTTCCAAAGTCTTAAATGGGTCGCATTGGATGGGTTACGTGGCTTTCTTCTCACACGGCTTCTAGAATAATTGACTATATCATTGTCATGAGAGGGGAGTTTTGCTACCCTTGGTATTACACCTCCTTGGGTGAATAGGAGTGTCATTTGTCTGTCTCCCGGGAGCATCATGTTAACCATTAGAATGCCTCTAACAAGTACATGATTTCATCCCAACATTTAGATGTCCGAGCTATGTGATTTTACTCGTGAAAGGGGTGAGATTAGATGCCTTCAGATTTTTGCACATATCATGAGCATATTTATTTGGAAGACAAGTTGTCATACATTTAGTTCTCTCATATAGGGTCAATTGTCAGGGAGGGCTAAGCTATTTGAGTTATGATAATCTCATAAGTGTTTTAACTTCATTCTCATCCTCATGGGCTTACGACATAGATTCCTTGTGTCAGCTAACGTCAGAAGTGTAATTCCACTTCATGTATTTTGAATCCCATATCGCATTCAAGGTACCAGAGCATGAATTGATTTTCCCTTCACCTTAGGAAACGACAGGGTCATGTACTTGAATATTCCTCCTTAATGATTCCTATTGCGAATGTACTACTTACCCCTATGCCTCATTTGTGTAATAATTGACGTCGTCACAGTGATTAACCATGTTAGCATTGTTAGTTGTAACTTTCGTGTCCCTTAGCATATAACCTCAGAAAGTACTCTACTCAGCGCATTAATGGATTCCTGAATAACTCCTGCCTGATCTTGAACTCTATTGTTCCTCATTGTATTAGATCCATTGGGTATTGTAAGTTCAGACGAGTCAAAGATGAAGCTTCACAGTGTGATCACATATATATTTGATAGATAATTTTTTGGTCAGTTTATGATAGCACATCTTAGAGTAATTGTTGAAGGTCATCGAGGGTTTAGCGTGAGTGTTCGCCTAGAGATTTAGAGTTTGGAGGGTGAGCAGGCTATTCTCAATATTTTCCCCTGAAGATGTTATGTGAGTTGATAATAAAAGTTGCATAAGTGTATTCCACATTAGGCCGCACCAAGAGTATGAAGTGTCCCCATAGTTGCTCACCATATATTTTGTGGATTCACATGTCTATGTCAAATAAAGTAGGTGGAGATCAATTGTGTATCATTCTGGTGGAAATTATTGAAGGTGAAGTTAGTGGATAGTTAGCTTATGCGAGATATCTACTTGTTATCCTTGTTAAGTAAGTTTAGGGGTCAAAATTGCTCCCGTGAATGTGTTCTGGCGAAGTCTGTAGATATTAGAGGCCATTGAAGGCCGAGAGTGCTGTGGAAATAAAGTATTTTCTCTTGATTGCATAGCAGTTGGTTCTGATTTGAAAGGTACCTTCTAGGTGATATGATTTAAAAATGTGAAGTCCATGCCCAGGTATCATCGTGATAAAGTAGTGTTTGTAATGCTGAGGTTCTTGTCATTGATATATACATTGTGGTGCTTTGTCGAGCTATGGATGAGTTTTTAGGATGGTTTTGGGTGATTCTCTAATAGGTGGATAGGCCTAGTTACAAAGGAGACTCTGCCGAAATTTCTTAAAAATTTAGGAGTTAGTCAAAATTAGGGACTTGAGGTAGGAGAGAAAAGAGATTTATTATGTTAAGCATATAAGTTAGACTCCACTCCTCATTCGAGGGCGAATGATCCTAAGGGGGGGAGGATGTAAGGCCCTGAAAAATTTTGCTAAGTAATCTAGGATTTCGTGATGCCACGTAGGCTAATTTTAATATTTTATGTGCTATTAACATGGTGTACATCAATTGGATTTGGTAAATATGTGTATAAATCTTATGGTAAGCAATTTGGGGTCCAGAGAAAGGCCTAAGTCTAAGAAAAATTAGAAAAGTTCATAATAGGCTAAAATTCCAAATGAGCTTGCACTAGTCCATACTTTGAACGAGCTTATCTAAATATGTATAAGGTTTTATGTGATGAATAACCTATCAAATGAAAAGCCTTCGAGTCTAGTTTCCAACGCTTCAAACCGTTCGTCATTTGGACACTCCTACACAAAGTTATGATCAAATTACCAAAGGCTAAAAAAATGTGATCCTGTGTTAGATATGCGATCGCAAAAACCATTATGCGGTCCGCATACTTGATTTGGCTTCGCAAATCTGGCCGCAAACTGGACCAGTGTAGCCCAATTTTGGGCACCGAATTTTGCGACGCGTTTGTGGCCAGCATACCCATTCTGCGGTCCATTATGCGATCGCAGACCCGCATTCGGAGGGTAAATCTTTCTATTTTTATAACCCGACCGCATCTTCATATATAATCTTTGGGGCTTCATTTGGGGTCATTTTTCCACTGATTTTAGAGAGACTTGAGAGCATTTTAGAGAGAGAAGGAAGAACCCAACATTCAATCATCCAACCTTGCATCAACCTTCAAGAATCAAAGAGCCCAATCATAAGTTCTTCATCTAAGAGGTAAGATTCTATACATTAGGCTTTAATTTCGAGTTAGGGGTATAAGATGGGGTATTGAGGTATGATTCTTGGGTGTAATACTATTATGTATACATGCATGTAAAAAGTAGGCTTGTGGAAAGATTATTGAACATAAATAAGTAAAGATTGGGTTGGGAAATGAAGGAAACCTTGTAAAAGTGATTTGAAACCAAGATGCTCAACTAGTATTTGATAAAATGCTCAAATGAGCTGAAACCATGAATACCTTCCTAATTTGTGTTCAATTTTGTTATGTCTCAAAGTAGATTGGGATTGCTAGAATTTTCGGAACGTTGTAGTAACTTAAGGAAAGCTTAAACAAGGAATGTATGGCTAAAGCCCCGTCTTTTAGAAATTGAGCTCTATCGATGCTTGCGTAAATGGGGTAAGACTGAACTTTGGATTCTTGCTTT